>NC_059279.1:16511940-16571940 GCF_017591435.1 Portunus trituberculatus | reverse complement strand
TTGTCCATTTACACACAAACAATATCTTAATATGCCATGACAATGTCTAGATGAGCCGTTTCCCCGTCCAATCATGGTCTCATCGAAAGAGGTCGAATAACAGAACGGCGTGACTTCAGTGAAGCCAGTGCGCTATTGGTCCGATGCTGCCCGTACCCCCACCCTTACACTCCAAAACATTACCAGCTGCCCATTGAAAATACATGTGAACGCCCGAGTTACGCTCCTTATTTTCCGTCTTAAGAGTCCATGTTTCAAGGCTGCCTACCATATATGTGACCTTGATAGACTCGTAACAACCGTGGCATACTGTGTCACGAAGATTTAGATGGTAAATCCTACACACAAATGAGATAATACAGTGTTTTCCACCTATAGTGAACTTGGGTGAGAGATGGTAAGCTGTCTTTTGGGCAAACGTATGGCTGAACAAGGTCATGTACACATGTGAATATACATGTGCATGTAGATGTAAGCATGTACATGCACATGTAGGGGAGACCGGGGCTAGTTGGCACACTTTTTACATTTTTGGTGATGGAAGAAAAGCAACAAAGTATTTTGGTAATTTTTTATTTCCAGTGAAAAATATAAATCTTCCTCTTACTTTTCATTTAATAAAAAAATAATTTTCTTTCGAAACAAAAGCACAGCATTCTTTCGAAAAAAACATTTTGCCTGTGCCAACATGCCCCATGTACGGGGTAAGTTGGCACACACTATGGGGTAAGTTGGCACAGCAAATATTTCTAGCAAATTAGAAATATGTAACAGTAAATTTAGATACAGAGTATATACCGTATTCATAATGTTTCATTTCAAGAATATTCAGTTCCATAGAAACTTAGAAATCTTTTCTTAGTAAAGAAAGTAACCTTTTATAAAATAAAATAAAAAACTGACTAGGTGTCATACATCCTATTGAATATAACTGCACTTCAAGGTAATAATTGCACAGAATACTTAACACTTAAGGTGAACTTAATCTAAATCATCGTCTGAGTCACAGTTGGGGCATGTATAAAACAAATCTTTATCAGTGCAGCCTTCGTGGGCCCACAACTTGCACATTATACACTGTATCCACACTTCTTGTGGTTTGCTTTTGGAAAAAGGTTCCATGCATACCAAACAGAGACTGTCCTCTTCATCTGAACTTTCCTCGTCACCATGAACACGTTTTGATTTCTTTGATTGCTTCTTCTTTGCTTCTGGAAATAAGGTTCTTTTTGTCTTGTGCATTTTTCTTTTGATATCTTTTCTAGTGCCTTTTTCACTGGAGTGTCAGTCAGAATGGCAGAAGAGCGTTTCCTCCTGTTCATTCCACTTCCCTTCCTGGGACCAGCTTTAGGCAATGGTCTCAGTTCTTCAGGAGTTGGGGCTTTCTTCCCACAGAGTCCAGAAGTAGAGGGTCTTGGTGTGTCATTGCCGTCCAGGCAATTTGTCGCAGGCTGAACATTGATTTCGCTGGCCTGAAACACTTGCGTTTCTTGTTGATCTTCCTCTGGTCTGTCAGTCACGTAAGCACCCAAAAAATCAGAATCCTGGAATATGTCTCTGTTGAAGGGTGAAATTCCAGCAGCCCTAAACCCAGCCAAAATATTATGTGGCGTCACAGCAAGTGGGAAAGCGGTGGACACTACGTTTGGAATGTCATAGATGGTCATAGTAGATCCAGGGTGTGTGGTCATCCATGAGTCACATGCTCTATTGACTAATTTTTTCAGAGGTCCATAGACACTAACATCAAGTGGCTGCAGCCTGTGTGAGCAGTGTGGTGGAAATGAAAGGACAGTGATGCCATTGACCTTACAAAATCAAGGCCCTGTATGGACAAATGCGAGCCGTGATTGTCTAATAACAAAAGAACTGGCTTTTCCTTAGAACATTTAGTGTGCTTTACAAAATGTTGTAAAAACTCCAAAAAATGTGACTCCTTCATCCATCCTGATGGATTGGCAGCTCCTGAACTACCAGGAGGAGCACTGTTAATGAAATGGTCACGGAAATGCACTCTAGGGAAGATAAAAAAAGGCGGAACTACATTGCCAGTTGCTGAGACTGCAACAGCAATTGTTACAAGAGTTCCTCTTTCACCTGAAGTCATTTTACCTACTTGTTTGAAGCCTTTGCGTGCTACAACTTTATTGGGTTTCTGTACTGTTGTTACCCCTGTCTCATCCATGTTCCAAATGTCACTAGGACCTAAATTATGCCGATTAAGGACAGACTGCAGGTTATCAAAAAATAATGCAACATTTGTTTTGTTAAAACTTGTTGCTCTTGAGAGGCTAGTGGCCTCTGGAGACCTTATGGAAAGGTCCTTGTTCCTTTTTAAGAATCCAGAAAACCAGTCAGAACCAGCCATCTTGTTTTCTTTCCATGATGGAGGAAAAGTTTTATTTGCACCTTCAGCAAACTGGTAGGCTAACTTTCTTACCTCTTTCACAGATAATCCGTAATAAATATCTGCTGCTTGTTTAAGATATGTAGAAAGTTCCTTTTCTTGATCATCTGAGAGGACTTTCCTGTGTGCAGCATAGCCTACTCTAAGCGTTGCTTTATCTTCACCCTTCAGTTGCTCATGAGTTATCTTCTTGCAATAACGTGCTAGTGTTCGAAATGGTATGGCGAAATCCTTTGCAACTCCTCTGATTGGCTTGTGTTCACACTTAACACGTTTAGCAGCCCCCAATATAACGTCGGCAGGGATAGAGGCCCTCTCAGTTTTCCGTTTGTAGCTTCGAACCATTTCTGAAAAGTCAAAAGTATTGTACATGAAAGTAAATATATCAACATTAATTAATCAGAAACATAATGTAGCCTAACCCAAATATAATCTGAAAACGGAAATTATATAAATAGTAAAGTGGGGCAAGTTGGCACTGTGCCAATTTGCCCCGTTTTTGTTGAGCCAACTTGCCCCATCCATACCAATGATCATAAATAAACAGTTTTAGTATATATTAAGAAGCCTAATATGGACTGTTATATGGGTAAACAATCATTAAACACTAAGTTAAATTATGACTAAATTGGATATTTCTCATCTATAACCACATGCATGTTAGAGCAAACAATATAAGCGAATGAAAATTTACTTACCAGCATCAAAATCAATTTTTTCCTCACTCCAGTCAAGCCCTGCAACCTCTTGGTTTGGTAGCTTGTTGGTGACTGCGGAAGCAAGTGATGATCCTATGGTATGAATTACAAACCGATCTAACGGTAAATATTTGAATTATTTCAAGTGTGCCAACTTACCCCTGTTGCCAACTTGCCCCGGTCTCCCCTACATATAGTACAGCGGGATAAGCGCGTGCCGTCGCCCTCAATGTAACCTCCTTGAGTTTTAGCTGTAAGTACTTGTGTTTTCTATTCATGTTTGGTGTCTTCCTTGAGCGGCAGGGAAAAAAAATAATAAATAAATACAATACAACAAGGAAATTCACAGTATTTTTCAAAGCAGAAGGAGGGCAAGGAAGAGACGAACGAATGAATGAATGAATGAATGAGGGAAGGAAAGAACCTAACTGAGGAAAAGAAAGAAGTGAGGTGGAAAAAGACCATTTATGAGGAGGGAGAGGAATAAAGAATGAGTGAAGGAAAGTAGCAACATTTATGAGAAAGAAGAGAAGGAAGAATGAATAAAAGGAAAAAAAAAAGGAGCATAATTTTTGTGGAATTGGAAAAGGAAGAATAAACTGAAGGACGGAGCAACATTTCTGAGGAAGAAGAGGAGGTAAGAAGGAAAGAAGAAAAGGAGAATGAAACCTTGGAGACAAAAGGAAGAGTGAAAAAAGAAAACGAGCGAGGAGGAATGGAGAATGAATGAGAGATGGAGAGAAATATCACCTTTGATCCCTCTCACTCAAAAAAACAGCACCTGGTAATCTTATCTCATTAGGTGGCATCCTGTCAGGTATTCACTCCAGATGTCTTGCTTTCTTTCATGAGTTGTGGTGAACGTTGTGTGGTAAATCTATCATGCTCTCTCTCTCTCTCTCTCTCTCTCTCTCTCTCTCTCTCTCTCTCTCTCTCTCTCTCTCTTATTATGCGATTCTACAGCTCTTATCATAACCCTTTGAACTTCCCTTACTGCTTCTAGAGATGGTGATGGGAATCTTTGTAAAAATCTTACTAAAATCACCAAAACACCCAAACAAATCCACAACACTTTATACTAGAGCCTGTTCAAATGTCAGTACAAGTATATACGAAAGAAAATAAAAGACTTGAGAATTACATAAACCTCTAACTAGCCAACGCTGGTAAAAACATTGAGGTCAAACACAAAAATGTATGAGATAAGATAAAGAAGACTCATGAATTTCACTCACACGGAAAAAAAAGAAAAATAACAGATTGCATATTCAAGACCCAGAGAACACGAGGGAACGATGAGGTGAGGGAATTCAAGGATGCTTTCAAAAATATGACCGCGCAAATTAATGGACGATATAAAGTGGTGTTCTTTACGACAAGACCTCACTCTTCACTGCGTCACTGCTCGGTGCATTGGTTTACAGAAGGAGTCACTGCCCTCCCTGCTTGCAAGTCTGGTATTATTTGTCAAGCAGTCACGCACTACTACTACTACTACTACCATCATCACTGCTACTATTATAACTACTAATACTACTACTACTGCTGCTGCTGCTGCTGCTGCTGCTGCTGCTACTACTACTACTACTACTACTACTACTAATGATGCTGCTGCTGCTGCTGCTACTACTACTACTACTACTACTACTAATAATGCTGCTGCTGCTACTACTACTACTACTACTACTGCTACTTACTGCTACTACTGCTATTGCTACTGCTGCTGCTGCTACTACTACTACTACTACTACTACTACTACTACTACTACTACTACTACTACTACTACTACTACTGCTGCTGCTACTATTACTACTACTACTACTACTACCACAAGGATTGGATTTGTTGGGGTTAAGAATGGATGAGAAGAGCAATAAACTATGAATATATCTTATTTGTAGAAGTCGAGATAGATAGATAGATAGATAGACGCTTACATAAATACTCACCACAAAAATGAGTGACATCAGACACCGAAGGACACGCACGCACACACACACACACACACACACACACACACACAGACAGGTAGCTAGGGGTCTTCACACATCCTTTTCATGGTGACTAGGCACCGCTAAAATCTTGCACCGTCACGACCGCGGTACATTCCAGCAGAGCAGCCCGCCCCAAGGCTCTACGTATAGCAGACAGACTATAGACCCTTGCGGCTTGGTCAGTCTGGACAGCTCCTCATCCCGACGCCTCGCTCTGTGTGTCGCTGCCTTGCCGAACAGTGAATATTCAGTGAGGAAAAGAGAGGGAGTCACGCTAAATACCCAGGTGACTTATCTAATCGTAACGCAAGGCTAAGGGAACAGTGTGTGCGGGGCAAGGTGCGGACCAGGCAGCATACGGGAGGTGCCTCTCCAGTAGGTACAGCGTAAATACGTCAGTCGTCATTCACCGCCTGCTGCTGGAAGTGGACGGCCGCGACGGTCTTTTAAAGTATGTGTGCTTGTGTGTGTGTGTGTGTTGCTGTTGTGTTGTGAAGCTGTCAGTTGATCTTGTGAGTGGTATTCAATTGTGTTAAGGATGTTTACGGGAGTGAATCTTTATCTGCCTTCTTTTTCGCTCACATGAGCAGTGCAGTGCGAGGTGGTTATTTGGAGGGAGTCAGGGAGAATATGTGTCTACCCTGCTGTGTTGTACATGCCTGAACTAACACCTTTCTGTCAGCAGCCTATGATGTAACTAGTTCAGTGTTACACAGATAGTACTCATCCTCAGTGACTGACTCGTCTCGTTCTTGCCCTTGGCCACAAAGGCTGATATACACTGATATCAAATGGTGGAATTTCCTGCGTTACTTTCTCTTCAGTAACGTAAACACAGTGAGCTACACACTGTAATGATTCACAAACATATCTATAACACAGCAACGGACAATATTGCGTGTGTTGTGTGTGCGTGACGTCCAGTAATTTGATGCACAAGTGAAAAAAATGAGTAGTGGTGCTTGTGGCGGTAACTGGCAAAAGGTCTTCACTGCACAGGCTTCCTATACCCACACTACCAAACAGCGCCACAATGACAACCAACGTGGGTTTTTTTACTGATACACGTGGAGCATCTTGACTTTATTTTGTAGATGTGTGGTGGATATTAACGGGAGAAACTGAGCAACTGTCAAGGTGATGCGGAGAGCCTGGAGCGTGTTATCCAAGGCCAGGATGATGAGATGAGTGTTTGATGAATACAATATGAGTTTATTTGTAGTCTCACTTACAACAATAACAATTACTACTACTACTACTACTACTACTACTACTACTACTACTACTACTACTACCATCACTACTATTACTACTACTCTGTCATTCAATATACATTTCCTACATATTTAAGGTCCACATTGCATTTCGTACTAAATATTCTCTAACATCATGCTCTTCTCGCACACCTGTCGCTCTGCCACCTGTCGCTCTCACACACCTGAGGAAGACCCCCTAAGCTTTTTAACTCCAGTAGTGGAACGCATTTTTATCATGAATTTTTGGTGATTAAACGATTTTATTGACATAAGGAAGGGTCTATGGAGGTCAGAAGATTAATGGCCAGAGTCTTCATTATTCTGATCCTCACATGAATTTCTGAAGCTATATAAGATCACCAAATAGTAACGAGAATGAATATGAAAACGACTCCTGGTACTGAAGGGGTTAAAGGCCGTATCAGAGGCGTGAGCTTAGTGAGAGATAACAAGAGAAATTATCGCTAAACTTATTATTATCAAATCAAGTCTGCGTGTCAGATTAACTCTCACCGCTCGTCAGTCTTGCCACAAAATGAGTTGTAAGTTAGTGAAAATAGGAAAAAAGTCACGGCGAAGGAAACTATTAATACTTTTCCTATTAAACAAAACCACGCCCTTCATTATAAACACGTCATTACTCAACCTTGTTATTCTACCTCACCTTAACCTCTTCAGCACTGTGACGCATTTTTACCAAGATTTTGTTGACATTAGCAAGGTTCTATGAAGGTTGAAAGGTTAATGGCCACAGTCTTCACTTTTCTAATCTCCTACATAAGTTTCTGAAGCTGTATAAAATCACCAAAATACTAAGCAGAATGAATATGAAAACGCATCGTGGTACTGAAGGGTTTAATTCAACAACCATGAATGACCTCGTGACTTACTAGCTAGAGAAAGCGATTGGTGTGTGACATATACGTTGGTGTTTACGAGAACATTGTAACAGTTTTCATGAGAGAGACAGAGGCAATTCTGAGCAAGTGGTGAGCGGGTGAGGCGAGGTGTGGAGCGGGGTTGTGTCACTCTACTTGGATTGCAAAGAATATCTATCCGGTTTGGTTGAAATTGTGTCTTGTGAAGCAACTGTTGTATTTGTTTATCTTGGCCAATACTTCCTCGTAAATACCACCACCACCACCACAAACACCAGGAAAAATTTACTGTATCATTGCCTATTATCTTCAATACCACTACTACTACTACTACTACTACTACTACTACTACTACTAAATGGTGGAATGACCTCATATTTCCAGGTTGCTAGTTCGCTGTATTATGACAAGAAACTTTATTTATTTATTTTTTTTTTTTTTTATGTAAGAAGGAAAGGAACAAAAAGCCCACTTATTTACCAGTTCTCATGTAGGTCCGAGAGAGGTAGCCCCCCCGCCCCCCCAAAAAAAAGGGGGGGATGAATGTCTTGAAATCTCCCCCTTAAATGAAGTTGTAGGATGTTGGAAATACAGAGGCAGGCAGGGGATTTCCAGAGTTTACCAGAGAAAAAGCGATGTGCAGTGAGGCCGTAGAAGGATGGGAGGCATGCAGCTAGTAAGATCAGAAGAGCAATTAGCATGAAAATAGCGACAAAAGAGAATTGAACAGTCAGGCTTCAAATTCATAGGTATCGTATCACTCTCTATCATCACTTCTACTGACTTCAAACACAAACTAATTTATTTTGCACTGTTTAGAGTAGCACCGCCCTCTATTGGCAAGTGACGGAGGAACTTGAGGAGGACTAGCGGAATGGTTAACGGGACATGGCAGTTAGTCGTGCGTGTCAAGGCTTGTTTACGATCCCTAATGAAAAACGATTTGTTCTCACCATGACTGTAGAGATGATTAGCCGGGTTATCTAGAGTGCTTCGCCTATCAATAATGGAACTCTTATCATTCTGTCACTAGAACCGTAAAAACACCCTTAAAAATTTGTTCAACTTTAACTAGAATCTTTCAAATGTAGTGTAAATAACTGGAATCTTATGGATGCAGTGGAAGTAACTACTATACAGCCTTTTGAATGTAGTGAAATAACTAGAATCTTTTGACTGTAGTAGAAATAACTAAACCTTTATGACTATGATGAAAGCACGACGTAGGAGTGTGTCAGGACATACATACACCTGTATGAATATTAAAAAAAAAGGCCTTGCTCTCTCACCATGACAATTTTCCAAGGCCACAGGGATAAACAGCCGAGTTTTCAAGACAGTTTTTCCTTATGATAAACTAGAAATCTTGCCATTCCATTACCATGACCATTAATTGGGTGAGACAAACGAACACGCGGCTCAGGCAGGCAGTGGGGTAGTGAAGCAGGTAGGGTTGTCTGCTGTGGTCGTCTCTCACCAATAAGAATCTCTGTATCTTGTGTCGTTTCATCGTCGTATCATCACATTTCCTCGTCACAAAGTCGCTCACTCTCCATTGAAAGTTTCTGGTTATCTTGAGGACTTATGTGAACTATATAACGCGCAATCTGTGAATTAATAAAAATAGGAACAATGATTTCTGAGTCTGCTGCGAGTTTCTGTCGATGCTTTCGTCTAGTCACTGATCTGTAGATTTCATTTTTTTTTTTATATAAGGGAAAACTGGCCAAGGGCAACATTAAATGTATAAGAGGGTCCACTCAGTTGTCACTCCCCTTGCAGGTGAGCGTGGGATCGAGCAGACGTCCACGCGTAGATTCGAATCCCACCACATACCGCTTTGAAGCTATGCCATTTGTCGAGTGGTTTAAAGTTATCTACATGTCACCATGATACCCAGGTTCTAGGTGGTTACACCAAAGATGCGCTTGGGTGGTGATATGGGCCCCAATATGGGTACCACTATATATAAAATTGCCTGCGCCACTAATGGGCAGAAGCTGAATAGAGCTTCCCACATATACTCTTCAAGTGTGCCTACAGGAGCTATAGGCCATAACGTAAAAGAAAGTCCGAGAGAGTTAGCTGAAATAAAGAGATACATGTCTTGAAACCGCCCTCTTATTGTCTTCACTCATTTACAAATTCAAATGAAGCTTTTTAAGAATCCAACTCCTCAATGACATCTATCCTGTTGTTCTGATTGACTCTCTCTGACTTGCACGGGAACTGGCAACTCAGTGGGCCTTTTTGTTTGATCCTTTTTTGTTGTACTTAGTCAGTTTTTCTCTTAAAAGAAAAAAATATTCCTCCCCTAACAACTCTGCTGACACATTTCACAATCAACACTTACCTTTGTACCGTTCAATGCTAATGATCACAGATAACAAGCGAGAGTCTACTTTATCTCCTGGGAAACGTATCACCTTCATTGGTGTGTGTGTGTGTGTGTGTGTGTAGTAGGTGACGAGGACAGAAACCAAGGTCTCAAATGTGTGTGTGTGTGTGTGTGTGTGTGTGTGTGTGTGTGTGTGTGTTTCACTGTTTGATCTGCTGCAGTCTCTGACGAGACAGCCAGACGTTACCCTACGGAACGAACTCAGAGCTCATTATTTCCGATCTTCGGATAGGCCTGAGACCAGGCACACACCACACACCGGGACAACAAGGTCACAACTCCTCGATTTACATCCCGTACCTACTCACTGCTAGGTGAACAGGGGCTACACGTGAAAGGAGACACACCCAAATATCTCCACCCGGCCGGGGAAGCGAACCCTGGTCCTCTGGCTTGTGAAGCCAGCGCTCTAACCACTGAGCTACCGTGTGTGTGTGTGTGTGTGTGTGTGTGTGTGTGTGTGTGTGTGTGTGTGTGTGTGTGCGAGTATGTGTGTGTGTGCAAGTATGTGTGTGTGTGTGTGTTTTGGGAAGGACCGATACAAACAAAAACAAAAAAACGTTAGTGAATCAAATGAGAAAAGGAAAAAATAAAAAAAGATTAACAAGTAAAAAAAACATGAATAGAATTACAAAATCTTCCTTTTATTTCTTTTCCTTCAAGACGTTTATATTTTGTGTTACAGATGAAGGCGGTGACGTTATGTTTGGTGGGTGCTGTCTTGGCTGGGGGCGTCCTGGGAGACCTGAAGCCCCCTGAGAAGTCCTACAAGATCCTTATGCTCCTTCCAATGTCTTCTAAAAGCCACAGAAACGTGTTTATGCCCCTGGCCGAGGCTCTGGCTAACCGCGGACACAAGGTGGGACTCTGAACACTGTAACACCAAATCATTCGTTGTCCTTAACCTCTTCAGCACCATGACGTGTTTTCATATTCATTCTGCTTCCTATGAGGTGATTTTATACAGCTTCAGAAACTCAGGTGGGGGATTAAAATAGTGAAGACCCTGGCCATTAATCTTCTGACCTCCATAGACTCTTCCTAATGTTTATCAAATGGTCTAATCGCACCCAAATCTCATGGAAAAAATGTGTCCCAGTATTGAAGGACTTTAAATTTTATTCGCTTTTTTCTTAACCTTCCTCACACTCTGGAGTATATGTCGTATTCTCAATTATTTTCTCTCTCTTAATCTTTCACTCCTAGATATTTTTATTTACGTGATTATCTGTATATCTGTAGAGCCTTATTTTTGTACTCGTCTAGCACTGAAGTTCCCTAGCCTTAAAGTAATAAAATCAACTTAGTCTCTCTCTCTCTCTCTCTCTCTCTCTCTCTCTCTCTCTCTCTCTCTCTCTCTCTCTCTCTCTCTCTATCCTTACAAACATTCTTTCTTCCCACTGTTCTGTTTTTGTAAGGGTAACGACAGCAATCAAAGCGTTAACTGTCCCCTTAACTGGAAGTACATAATTTTTCCAAATGTGCTCTAACCATTCTACAGCGACACATTAACACTGATTTTGTATTACCCCCAAGATCATAAAAAAAGAAACCCCGACTAAACATGTTACTATTGAAAGGCATAATAAACTCTATCTCTCTGCTTGCTTCTGTATTTCCTCCTTCCATGACGTTATTCCTTTAATTTTTTATTCTGTTTGGGAATAGCACCTCAGTGGGCCTCTTTTCTCGTATATATCTTTATTGCCCTTACCTAGTGCCCCTTCTATATTAAAAAATGAAAAAACCTAACCTAACCTAACCTAGAGCCTTTTATTTTTTTTTATCTATACCATGTGGGCTTTTCACGGGAATTTATGGGCTAAAGGGGATACTTTTTAGATACCCCTATCTCAAAGCCCACCCGCTAGGAAACCGTTGCCCCGAGTGAGGAAACCCAACCTACACTTCAGTAGTACGAGTCAATATTTTGCTTTGTGTAAGAGGGGACATCTGGTTAAGGGCAACAGAGACGATTAAACAAAGACCCCACAGCGATGCCAGTCCCCAAATATACCTGAGAGTTAGTCAAAAGAAAGAACCCAATAAATGTATTGAAACCTCCCCAGATAGTGATGGTGAGCGGCATGCCACCTGCCTCCAAACACCCCAACATCCTGGAGATCAACCACGGGATGCAACACATGAACGAAGGCACCAAGAACATGTTTGACCTTAGGAAGGGTAAAGGAAAAGACCTGGACATGTTTAAGGTGATGCTACCATCAATGGCCCACGACATGTACAAGCTGCCAGCCATCAAGGAACTTTACGACAAAAGGAAAGATTTTGACCTCATTGTTATCAACCACATGTTCAACGAGGTAAGTGTTTGTCTGCCATTCAGTCCCTTTACACTAAATGAACAGCCTCTCATATGGCACCAATTCGTCCGTTGGTTACCTACTAAGTTACTCCTGTTTATCAAGGCTTACCTTCTCCTCCACCTTCGCTCCTTCCTTCATTCACTTCATCCTTTACTATTTACTTTAAACCTAATGTCCAACCACTTATCCCTTATCCAACCACCACCACCACCACCACCACTTAAACACCATATAAGTATTTAAGTGGTATAAGGGATATAACAAAGGGGACATGAGCGAAGTTCTTAGGATCAGTAGCGGGGACAGAGCCCGAAATAATGGATTTAAGTTTGAGAAATTCAGGTTTAGGAGGGAAATGAGAAGAAATTGGTTTTCAAACAGAGTGGTTGATGAGTGGAACGGACTCAGTGGTCATGTAGTCAGGGCTGAGTCAATAGGGCGCTTTAAAAGAAGATTAGATAAATTTATGGATGGGGATGATAGATGGAATTAAGGAGCTTTGCTCATACAGCGATTGCCACGGGTAGGCCTAGCGACCTCTTGCAGCTTCCCTCTTTTCTTATGTTGTTAATGTTCGCCGCCGCCGCCGTTGTCTTGACCACAGTTCGCCTACCCGTTCGCGCACGAGGTTCCCTTCATCACGGTGGCCACGCCCGGGATGGACTTCCGCCAGAGTGCCGTGCTGGGCAACGTGCTCAATCCCGCCTACGTGTCCAACATGATGGTGAACTTCGCCACCCCCATGTCCCTCTTGGACCGCGCCCGCAACACATTCATGCACTTCTGGATGCCATTCTTCTGGAGGAAGTGGGCTGTGGTGCCGCTCATACAGAAAGAGGTATTGGCACTTCCTGAAAATTTTCTCTCTCTCTCTCCTTCTCATATCTTCACATAAGATTGACAACTTACAAATGATGGTTCAACGTATTTAACAAAGTAATTCAGTTCAAAGTAATTCAATGCTGCGAAAAAATTTCTTTAACAGGATTTACAAACAAACAATGTCATAGTGTTTCTTTTGCCCGCACAGATCTCAGCCCACTTCCCCGACCTGCCGCCGCTGCTGGAGATCGAGAGGAACCAGAGTCTGACCCTGATGAACACTCACTTCAGCATCACCACGCCGGTGCCTCTCCTGCCTTCACAGATAGAAGTGGGCGCCATGCACTGCCGCCCCGCCAAGCCGCTGCCGCAGGTAGGTGGCGCAACACTGGCACTGACAGTCACCCACGCACCAAACAGACACACCAGGATGACACGCTCGTCCCTTCTCTCATCACTCCCTAGTGAATGCATCTCCCTCCCCCTTCCCATCTTCCACACTCTGCCCGCAGGACCTGGAGGCGTGGATCGCGGGCGCAGGCTCAACAGGCGTCATCTACTTCAGCCTGGGCTCCATCGCCCGCGGAGAAACCATGCCGCCTCAGTACCGCCAAGCCTTCGTGGAGGCCTTCCGCAGACTGCCGCAGCGGGTGCTGTGGAAGTACGAGGGGGAGCTGGAGGGCCTGTCTGACAACGTGAGGCTCAGCAGCTGGCTGCCCCAGCAGGACGTCCTGGGTAAGTGGGCCACCGCACCGTGGCGCTGAGAGGCACCCATTGCATGGTGCTGTGTTACTGCACACCTGCGCGCGCACACACACACACACACACACACACACACACACACACACACCCGGTAGCTCAGTGGTTAGAGCGCTGGCTTCAAGCCAGAGGACCGGGGTTCGATTCCCCGGCCGGGTGGAGATATTTGGGTGTGTCTCCTTTCACGTGTAGCCCCTGTTCACCTAGCAGTGAGTAGGTACGGGATGTAAATCGAGGAGTTGTGACCTTGTTGTCCCGGTGTGTGGTGTGTTCCTGGTCTCAGGCCTATCCGAAGATCGGAAATAATGAGCTCTGAGCTCGTTCCGTAGGGTAACGTCTGGCTGTCTCGTCAGAGACTGCAGCAGATCAAACAGTGAAACACACACACACGCACACACACACACACAACGACTTAACTTGTTATAGTGCCCACGCTCTTGAATCATCTGAGTTTTCCACTATCTGGCTTAGGCTCAACAGTCACTCTCTAACTAAATTTGTTTGCGCTGTCTCTCTCCCCTAACTCGTCTGACTATACTAAATTCTTTGACTATTTAACCTCCAAAGTGGAGCACATTCTGTCCCTCTATCCTTTCGCGGAGATCTCCATCCTTGGAAATTTCAATGTTCACCACCAGCTTTGGCTTTCCTCTCTCTTCACTGACCATCCTGGTGAAGTAACCTTCAACTTTGCTATCATCCATGACCTAGAGCAACTGGTGCAACACCCTACTCGTATTCCTGAACTTTCTTGATCTTACCTCTAATCCTGCAGCTTATGATGTTACCCTATCTTCTCCGTTGGGCTCCTCCGATCACAATCTCATTTCTGTATCTTGTCCCATTTCTCCAATCCTTCCTCAGGATCCCCCAAAACAACGGAGGTGCCTCTGGCGTTTTGCCTCTGCCAGCTGGGGGACCTGAGGAGGTATTATGCTGAATTTCCCTGGAATGATTACTGTTTCTGTGTCAGAGACCCATCTCTGTGTGCTGAACGCATAACAGAAGTGATAGTGGAGGCGTACATTCTTCATTCTTTTTTTCAACCTTAACCTTCTAAACTTTGGTTTAACACAACCTGTTCTCGTGCTATACGTGATACAGAAGTTGTCCACAAAAGGTACTTGAGCCTTCTATCTCCTGAATCTCATGCACTTTATATTTCTGCCCAGAATCATGCCAAGTCTGTTTTTTTTTTAACTTGCTAAACACTCCTTCATAAATAGAAAATGTAAAAATCTTTCAAACTCTAACTCCTCTCGTGACTTCTGGCATCTAGCCAAAAACAATAACTTTACTTCTTTATCTTTCCCCTCCTTTATTTCATCCTGATGCCACCACTGCCATCTCATCTGTTTCTAAAGCTGAACTCTTCTCTAAAAACTCCACCTTGGATGATTCCAGGCTTGTCCTTGCCTCTCCTTCTCACTCTAACTATTTCATATCTTCAATCAAAATTCTTCATAATACTTTCCATGGCCACTCTGGCCTTAACCCTCGGAAGGCTTATGGACCTGATGGGGTCCCTCCTATTGTTCTCAAAAACTGTGCTTCCGTGCTTGCACCTTGCCTGGCCAAACTCTTTCAACTATGTTTATCGATTTCTACCTTTCCTTCTTGCTGGAAGTTTGTCTACATTCAGCCTGTTCCTAAAAAGGGTGACCATTCTAATCCTCAAACTACCGACCTAAAGCTTTAATCTCTTGCTTGTCTAAAGTTTTTTAATCTATCCTGAATAGGAAGATTCTCAAACATCTGTCACTTCACAATCTTCTATCTGATCGCCAGTATGGCTTCCGTCAAGGTCGCTCTACTAGTGATCTGGCTTTCCTTACTGAGTCTTGGTCATCCTCTTTTAGAGATTTCGGTGAAACTTTTGCTGTCGCATTACATATATCAAAAGCTTTTGATAGAGTCTGGCACAAAGCTTTGATTTCAAAACTGCCTTCCTACGGTTTCTATCCTTCTCTCTGCAACTTTATCTCAAGTTTTCTTTCTGACCGTTCTATTACAGCGGTGGTAGACGGCCACTGTTCTTCTCCTAAATCTATTAACAGTGGTGCTCCTCAGGGTTATGCCCTATCACCCACTCTCTTCCTAGTATTCATTAATGACCTTAACCAAACTTCTTGCCCTATCCACTCCTACGCTGAAGATACCACCCTACATCTTTCCACGTCCTTTCAGAGACGACCAACCCTTCAGGAAGTCAACAGATCACGCAGGGACGCCACAGAACGCTTGACTTCTGATCTCTGTAAGATTTCTGATTGGGGGCAGAGAAAACTTAGTAGTTTTCAATGCCACACTAAATATCCTCGGTCTGTCCTTTCTTAACTGGAAACTTCACATCTCATCTCTTGCTAAAAACAGCTTCTATGAAGTTAAGCGTTCTGAGGCGTTTCCGCCAGTTTTTCTCACCTCTCCGACTGCTAACTTTGTACAAGGGCCTTATCCGTCCTTCTATGGAGTACTCTTCGCATGTTTGCTTTATTAGATCGGGTGGAATCAAAAGTTTTTCTCACCGCAGAAGGGTTGCATCTTTTTCTATCTTTTATCGCTATTTTCATGCTAACTGTTCTACTACTGTTCTTGCTAACTGCATGCCTCCCCTCCTCCTGTAGCCTCGCTGTACTAGGCTTTCTTCTTCCTTTCATCCCTATTCTGTCCAGACCTCTAACACAAGAGTTAAGCAGTATTCTCAATCATTCATACCTTTCACTGGTAAATTTTGGAACTTCTTGCCTGCTTCTGTATTTTCATCTTCCTACAACTTAATTTCTTTCAAAAGAGAGGTGTCAAGAAATTTGTCCCTGCCTTTTGACTGATTCTTTCGATCTTTTGTGGAAACTGCAATTCCAGAGGGCCTTTTTTTCTAATTCGCTTTTTTGCCCTTGGCAGTTCTCCCTCTTACATAAACACACACACACACACACACACACACACACACACACACACACACACACACACACACACACACACACACAGCAGCAACAGCAGCAGCAGCCTGACGTGTCCTCTGCACCGCAGGTCACCACAATGTGAAGGTGTTCATCTCCCATGGCGGCCTGCTCAGCCTGCAGGAGTCTGTGTACCACAACACGCCCCTCCTCGTCCTGCCCATCTTCGGGGACCAGCCCAAGAACGGCATGTTCGTGGAGAACTCTGGCCTGGGCCACATGTTGGTGTGGGAGGAGCTCACCGCTGACAGCATCGTGGACGCCCTCACCGACATCGTCAGCAGCCCAAGGTGAGTCTGCCTCAGCGGCGGCGCGTCCACTCCCCCTCACCCCAGTCACTATCCCGTGCTGCCAGGGACTCCCTGGGGCCGCGCGGCTGCCGCTGGCTGTCTAACTGGTGGTGTCTTCGTCAGGTTCAAGGACAAGGTGGGCGCCATGTCGGCGTCCTTGAGGGATCAGCTGACGACGCCGCAGGAGCGCGCGGTGTTCTGGACGGAGTACGTGATCCGCCATCGTGGGGCGCCCCAGCTGAGATGCCCCGGCGCCCAGCTCTCCTGGGTGGAGTTCCTCATGCTGGACGTGCTGGGCCTCCTGCTGCTGGCGCTGCTGCTGCTGCTGCTCCTCGCACGCCGACTTCTGCGTGCTGTCTCCGCCGCACTCTTCGGTAGCGGCGGCAAGAAGAAGAAGAGGGACTAGCGAGTCTATTATCATCGCAGTCCTCAGCGGCGGCGGTGGCGGCGATGGCATGAATATGAGGAACTAATGTGTCGAGAAATTTAGACTTAATAGTAGGTTTAAACCCTTTTTTTATGTGCTGTGATTGTTGTAAAGAAAACAATAGTGACAACTCTGATGTGATTAAAAGTTTCTTCCTATGAAATTCTTTAGTATATTATTACTTTGCCTTACATGATGTGACTGCTGGCCATACCTTGTACCCCAAGGCCGCCACTAAAATACGTCTGGCCAAGTCCTGGTCAGTTGCTGTTCAATGAGATGTCTGCTGCTGCCTACGCCCTAGTGACACTGTGCACTAGAGGAAGAGGCTCTGGAGACAACAGACTGTTCACTCGACATTACCCCAATTGTTCACAGCTATAGTAATCATAAGACTGCTGCAGACGTTAGCGCAAGGTAGATAGCTATACTGGTGAGGTGAATGCACGATGGAGGGAGAGTAAAGGAATTAGGAATAATGATTACATAACGGGTTCTGGAGCAAGACTGGTCGTCTCTGGTCGGTATCAAATATATCTTCATTTGTCTGTTCATCATCTCCCCACCACCACCACCACCACCACCACCACCACCACCACCACCACAACCCTGCATGCGGCGTGGTGGGGGGGAGCCTGAGTCAGAGGTAAGTGAGTCAAGGGTGAGGGAAGGAAAGAGATCGCACTCGGCCTCACACTACTGTACGGATGTCTTTCACTGCTCCACCCTCACTCCCTGCTTCCTCCTGCTTGCCAGCCCTGCACAATGTCACAGCCACACGAGAGATGCAGCGCCCGCTGTTCAGCGCCAACAAAATGAGGAAAAGAACGAAGCTTTTAGAAAAGAGTGGAAGAGTTCAAGATCATGACTATTATTAGCTTATTTCCTGTAGCACTGCAACACAAGAGTGAACACCAGTCATCGACGTGAATAATGAATTGTACACCGCGATGTAAAAACACACATGAAAGATAAACCATGAAAAAAAAAAAAAAAACCGCTTGAGTACTCAGTCTGATAGGAGGCAAACACCGCAGTGTGTGCCACTATCACCACGCTCACTTCTTTCAGACCTGAGTGAGGTCATTGCCTCCGCCACGGGTGCACAAGTGCAGCAGAGTGCGACTGCTGCTGGTGTCTTGCATGGTGGCGTGAGAGTGATACCGTTGTTGTGCTCCTTGTGACTATACCAAGGCTGCTCCGTACTGACGGTGAGCAAGAAACAGGCACAACGTGGAGGGAAACAATAGCTATGACAACTGCTACGAAGTTCATTGAGTACATATTGTATGTGCTGTTAATTTGACGAAGAGCTTCTCGCATGACCGTAGAAAAGTCACGGTAAAGAGGAATTGTTTTCCGGCCAAGGACCTTGCGACCCGTGACTCATGGTGGAAGTCTCTGCTACACGGAAGTCTGCCACTGACATTGTGACGTCATTCTTAAACAAAAGAAACTTTGATCAATAGCAGGAGTCTCTGAGTAACGTTTGGTTCTATTTTTCTTCCCTCCACAAAAATGCTGATACGTTCACAATGTCAATTGGGTAAATGAAGAAGTGATGGAGCGGATGCATGGAAGACTGGACAGATCACTCCAGGTAGTGCGGGTCGTGTAGATACTGCTACTGAGGTCACCTGCACACACCTGGGTAGTGGGAGGAACACGAGTCTAACCACGTGAAAGTGCATCAGGTAAATTCTGAAGAATGATTTTAACTCGCTCAGGAGACGGTGGAGAATGTACCGGGCCTTCCACTCACCGCTGGCGTGACAAAGGCGTGTTCAAATAAATAAATAAATAAATAGTTAAATGAATATCGATTTATCTAATACCACTGAATATTAGAGCGATAATTCAGATATATTATGAGCAATTATCTGAGTTGCCGATGACTCCGTATTTATCGCAGCTCCACCACCAACACCGCTCATCATGCATCCAACCTGTAGCTGCTTCTCAGCCGCCGACACACTGTCCTGCCGCGGCCATGCTAGACCACACTGACCAGGCATTGTTGTGACGTCCCTGCCTCATCACGCCCACCTTGCTGCTCCCTTCACTGCTGGTGCTTGACTGGTGGTGAGTGAATCAAGTGTTACTTCATCTCTGTTACCGTTGACGAATTCACTGAGCAGAAATAACACTACCGGTATTAAAGGATTTCAACTCAGCCTTCCTTCACGCTGTCAGTGGCGTGTGTCGAAATTATATTCTTGGCCCACAACATCTGAGTAAGCTTGAGGAAAAGGCGCAGTGAAGCAAGCACGGAAAAAAGTTGTTGTCCGACATTTGTATGACATCACTGATTTCACTGCGAGAAGCCCATACACCAGTCTCTCCCTGACCACCTGAGTGAGCCACACCGACACAAGTGGCGCTCTGCACAGCCAACGAAAGGAGCCGCACGGTGTAATGAAAGACGAATGATTACCGACACATTTCAAGCAGGTGTATAGAAAATAACGTGACTGAAATACATGGTGGTGAAACTCCAAGCCTCAGACACAGAACAGAAAACTCATTACTTAATCACTGACTGGACACTTGGGGGAGATGACGTGATTAGTTCAAGGAAATACAGTGACACACTTTTTATAAGGTGGAGGAAAGTAATGCAGGTGTGCGAAGACTCCAGGCGACAGTGACGCGCCAGACCTGATTTTGCAAGACGAGTGTGTCAAGTAACACAAGTGAGTCGTGATTCAGTATTGCTAATACTTTGGTTCCTCCACGGCGGCTGTCGTGACGCACGTGAGGCATCTGGCGAGGCACACCAGCCCTCAGCAGAGGTGAGCGTGTTAAACACAGACCGTCAGTGATTAACAACCAGGATCAACACAAAAGATCTTGGTGTGGCAGTCTAAACTCTCCGTGACAAAGGGATAACTGACAAACAAGAAAACATGACACAAGTATATAAGAACTAAGGGAGTATCATAAATCTTAGGTGCGGTTATCAGATGTCTCTAAAAGGTTTGAGAAATACAATAAAAAGTACGCATGCTATCAAAAATAACCGAGGAACAAAAACATGATGAATCAGAGGCATGTAACCCAGTGGACAATGGACTATGAAAAGTAATCGAGGATATTCAGAAAACAAAGGAAAAATAGAGTGAATCAGAAACATGTGACCCAGTGGTGAATCAAAATATAACAATAGTCACACCACACACACACACACACACACAAAACAAAAATAAATGTAATGGTGAGGTTGACAGAGAAGAAGGAAGTTAGCTTCTACCTCCAGACACTCTGGTGTGAGCTTCGTATCATGAAGCCTTGGATAGTCGTTTGCATTGTCTTATCTGTGAGTAATACTTAGAGTGTTTTCCTAAATGCTTTGTGGTCTCGTGATGTATCGATACTGTATTATTTTAAGTCATTTGTTGTGATCGTTTGCATGTAGTGATCATTGAATTAGTGGTGTAGTGATGTTATAAAGTTACGGGTGTTAGATGTACGAAGTGTTGCCGAGCTAAATGTCATGAGAGCTTAAGATGAGTGACTGAGGAAGTAAAGAAACTGTAGTTTGAGTTGTTTTAAGATTTGCTTTTTATGTGTAATTGTTATGCTTGCTTATATGTTATTCAGTAAATGTAATTAATTTTGTGCTACATTTGTGAATGCCCCACGGAAGAATCCACTAGCCTAAGTCACTTGGTTGTCCTTGACCTTGCAGGACATAAATACATAAGTACAGTAACGGTGTGTTGAAGAAAAGCAGCTCTACGTGGTAGCCTGCTGAGGGCCGGTTACGACACAGCCACTCACCACTGGAAGGTCTTGCGAATCTAACACATTACATTCTCACTACCGGAATCTAACAAACGCCAAAGTTTGAGTGACATGAAAGCAACCGACAGTAAGGGAAGCTGCAAGAATCAGTAAGTGGCACACACCACAGTCCCCACGCCAAACATACATACTTACCTAAGTCCACCTGTCCTCTTCCTCCATAGATCTGTCTAATCTTTTAAAGTTCCCTAGTGACTCAGCACTAACAACCCAATTATTGAGGCTACTCTGTTCACCTACCACTCTACTATTTGAAAAACCCGTTCCCTCTCTATTACTTTCTTAAATCTAACTTTATCCAACTTTAATCCGGTATTCTTCATATTTCGATTACTGACCTTAAGAATTTTGCTATATCATATATCAGGCTTGTCACATCCCACTATAGCGCTTTAATATCCCGAACAGATCCTGTCTTGACGCAGCCAAGTATCCATTGGCTTGATGGAGGTGGTGGTGGTGATGTGCCTGGTGGCGGCGGTGCTGGACGGGCGTGCCATGGGTGATCTCCCGCCCCTCATGCGTCCTACAAGATCCTGATGCTCCTTCCTGCATCCTCAATGAGTCACAAGAATGTGCTCGCCCCCCTGGCCGAGGGTCTGGCTGAGCGAGGTCACGAGGTGAGTCCAGGTGCGAGTGATGTGATGCTGCATGACCTTCCCCGTCACTCTCATACAAAAGAGACATTATAACAAATGTCCTTGGCCAGAGCTCCTCTTGGAAAAAAAAAAAACTACCACTCAGTTTACCGTTTTCCCTCAGTGTTAGTCCTCGGATCTCATCAAAGTATGAGTTGTCAACCTTTTCCTTCAGACTCAGGGAAAAGTGATAGTGAGCACAGAACGTTAGTGATACGTGCTGCATGTACAGTGTTAGCAGTGAGAGTGAAGGCAGCTCCTCACGACACACACTTGCTGATTCTTAACCTTCCCCTGCAGGTAGTGATGCTCAGCTGTCAGCGCAACATTCTGCATCATCCAAACATTACGGAGATTCGATACGACCCGGTCCGCCACGATAAACCCACAACTGTAGCAAGCAAATTCAACTACAGAAATAATCTAGCCGGGGCTTTCGCACAGCTGAAGGAGATACTGCCCGCCGTGGCACGAGAGCTGTACAAGGCGCCTTCTGTCATGCAACTATATCACAGAAGGAAGGAATTTGACCTTATAATATTGGACCACATGTTCAATGAGGTAAGTGTCAAGCTGGTGTCACCAGTGGCAGGCAGTGAGACAGTGTGACTGTGAGGCCCTGTATGAGATCTGAGTCAGCTCCCGAGATGCCACACACCAACAGCTCGAATAAGAAAGAAACTGGAAAACTCCCTCCCAAGTCTTAGGAAATGCAGATACAGATTTTTTCAGAAATTATCAGAGAAAGCGATGAATGATTTAGAATACTGGTTAACTCTTGCATTGGAGAGGTGGACAGAATAGGGATGAGAGACTTAGCTGTTAGCAAGAACAGAAGATGTAATCACACCATACAAGCCATGCACCACCACCACCACCACCACCACCACCGTCTTGTCCCCAGATGGCCTACCCATTCGTGCACGAGGTTCCTTTCATCACGGTGGCCACGCCCGGGATGGACGCCCGCCAGAGTGCCGTGCTGGGCAACGTACTCAGCCCCTCCTACGTGCCTAACCTGTGGAAGGGCTATCCGTTACCCTTGTCCTTGCGGCACCGGCTGGAGAATACTGCGTGGCACCTCTTCATATCCTTCTACTGGAGGTGGTGGGCTGTTGTTCCCAGGATCCAGGAGGAGGTGCGTGGCCACTGCACCGCTCTGTACCGCCCCGTGTAGGCTCCTGCAGGGACACTTGATGGACACACGCCTCACTATTGAGTCAAGTCAATGCACGTCGTTCAGGGACGTGTCAGCCACAGGGCGCTCATACCACGTGTCCAGAGAGGCCCCATACGTAACCATGATAATAATAGTAATAGAAAACATAGGAATAATAGAAATAGTAGTAATAGTAATAATAATAATGTTAACAATAATAATAATAATAATAATAATAATAATAATAATAATAATAATAATAATAATAATGAAAAGTAAATAGATACATTAGATAATCAAACGTGCTTTATAATCTCTCTCTCTCTCTCTCTCTCTCTCTCTCTCATATTTATGACACGCAATTTTTAGCAATTTTGTAAGGAAAAAGATCAGAAGGTAAATGAGATCAGGTACTATCTATCACCAGCACATGAAGAACAACTCCCGCTTAATTCATGAGTTCCATGAGTGTGATACCCATCCACCGCCACCACCATCACCACCACTCCCATCACCACTACCATCTACATCTCTCAACCAGACGCAGCGACCAATGACTCACTCGTGTGTGTGTGTGTGTTTGCAGGACCCAGTGACCAGACATGTCGCGTGTCCCGCACGGGCTACACAAATCCCTGAGTGCTTCAGTAGTACTTGAGTGCACACAGCATGCGTGTTAATTCTTCACTCATTTGGACCTGATTCTCGCAATCCCTCAGGTCTCAGCCCACTTCCCCGACCTGCCGCCGCTGCTGGAGATCGAGAGGAACCAGAGTCTGACCCTGATGAACTCTCACTTCAGCATCACCACGCCGGTGCCTCTCCTGCCCTCACAGGTGGAGGTGGGCGCCATCCACTGCCGCCCCGCCAAGCCGCTGCCGCAGGTAGGTGGCACAACACTGGCACTGCTAGTCACCCACGCACCAAACAGACACACCAGGATGACACACTCGTCCCCTTCTCTCATCACTCAATAGCGAATGTATCTCCCTCCTCCTCCTCCTCCTCTTCCCTTTCTCCCTCCTCCCTCTGCCCACAGGATCTGGAGGCGTGGATCGCGGGCGCGGGCTCTGCAGGCGTCATCTACTTCAGTCTGGGCTCCATCGCCCGCGGGGAAACCATGCCGCCCCAATACCGCCAAGCCTTCGTGGAGGCCTTCCGCAGACTGCCGCAGCGGGTGCTGTGGAAATACGAGGGGGAGCTGGAGGGCCTGCCTGACAACGTGAGGCTCAGCAGCTGGCTGCCCCAGCAGGACGTCCTGGGTAAGTGGGCCACCGCAGCGTGGCGCTGAGAGGCACTCATTGCATGGTGCCGTGGTGCTGGACACACACACACACACACACACACACACACACACACACACACACACACACACACACACACACCCGGTAGCTCAGTGGTTAGACCGCTGGCTTCACAAGCCAGAGGACCGGGGTTCGATTTCCCGGCCGGGTGGAGATATTTGGGTGTGTCTCCTTTCACGTGTAGCTCCTGTTCACCTAGCAGTGAGTAGGTACGGGATGTAAATCGAGGAGTTGTGACCTTGTTGTCCCGGTGTGTGGTGTGTGCCTGGTCTCAGGCCTATCCGAAGATCGGAAATAATGAGCTTTGAGCTCGTTCCGTAGGGTAACGTCTGGCTGTCTCGTCAGAGACTGCAGCAGATCAAACAGTGAGACAAACACACACACACACACACACACACACACACACACACACAGCAGCAGCAGCAGCAGCAGCAGCAGCCTGACGTGTCCTCTGCACCGCAGGTCACCACAATGTGAAGGTGTTCATCTCCCATGGCGGCCTGCTCAGCCTGCAGGAGTCTGTGTACCACAACACGCCCCTCCTCGTCCTGCCCATCTTCGGGGACCAGCCCAAGAACGGCATGTTCGTGGAGAACTCTGGCCTGGGCCACATGTTGGTGTGGGAGGAGCTCACCGCTGACAGCATCGTGGACGCCCTCACCGACATCGTCAGCAGCCCAAGGTGAGTCTGCCTCAGCGGCGGCGCGTCCACTCCCCCTCACCCCAGTCACTACCCCGTGCTGCCAGGGACTCCCTGGGGCCGCGCGGCTGCCGCTGGCTGTCTAACTGGTGGTGTCTTCGTCAGGTTCAAGGACAAGGTGGGCGCCATGTCGGCGTCCTTGAGGGATCAGCTGACGACGCCGCAGGAGCGCGCGGTGTTCTGGACGGAGTACGTGATCCGCCATCGTGGGGCGCCCCAGCTGAGGTGCCCCGGCGCCCAGCTCTCCTGGGTGGAGTTCCTCATGCTGGACGTACTGGGCCTCCTACTGCTAGCGCTGCTGCTGCTGCTGCTCCTCGCACGCCGACTACTGCGTGCTGTTTCCGCCGCACTCTTCGGTAGCGGCGGCAAGAAGAAGAAGAAGAGGGACTAGCGGGACGGTTTTCACCGCAGTCCTCAGCGGAGGCGGCGGTAAGATATCAGAACTTGAACCATCATAACTAATTCAAGATGGTAAATTGTTATGTCTGGTGATGGGACAATTCGATACTAAAATTTTACGTTATGACTCTTTTAAAGAATATAGATTAGTTAGTTATGTCATCGAGATCAATAATATAATAGCTTGATATAAAGCCACGCCCCACAAAGGCCATATCTGCTTTCAAACTCAGGCCAGACAACACACACATCTGACTCCCACGCTCCGCTCCTTCATGCTGACTTGGTCCGCTAAGTGACCCATGATGTGACGCACTCAGGCCGGTACATTTTCCTGTGAGTTCGCTTGGTGACACTGCACGTTCCCCCAATCAAGATGAAGTTCTCTCTTACCAAAGAAGAATAAGAAACAGCGACACAACCACTGCCTCGCTCCTCACTTCAAGACAACACTTGATCTGAAGGAAGCTTTTTTTTTTTTTTATAGTTTAGAGGAAGCTGACCAAGGGCAACAAAAAATAAAAAGAAAAGGCCTACTTGATTGTCAGTTCCTTAAAAGATTAAGAGAGTTAGCCAAATATCTGGGACAAATGTCTTGAAACCTCCCTCTTACGAGAAGTCAAGTAGCTGAGTGGCGTCAGAACCTCCGCGACACTCCCAATACCGGCAGACACTGGGACAAATTCAATTACAAGATTCATCAATTAATTATATGATGATTACTGTATAGGTGTATTTAGGTGTACATATTTCAATTAAAGGTATGCTAATTTACCCTATTTTCATTCACCATAGACTTGATGAAAATAATGATACAGAACAATGTGTCGCGTCATAGTTTGTGGTGAGTAAGCGACGCCGGTAATGGTTCATCTTACCTAGTGTGCACGTGAACGATGCAGGCCAAGGACAACACAGACTCCTCACAGTAACGAGACATTCCCTCTGCTCCTCCTGCTACTGCTACTGTGACAACTGACGGTGCAGCTTGGTATTGTACTCACACACACACACACACACACACACACACACACACACACACACACACACACAGTCTCTCTCTCTCTCTCTCTCTCTCTCTCTCTCTCTCTCTCTCGGGCAGGAAACAAGAAACCATCACACGTTCACAGCATTTCGTCTTGGGGTAGCAGATACTGGCTTATCCTCCGCGATAAAGACAAAAGAGTTGCGGCAGCGGCACAGTGAAGGCACGATACGGCTAATAACAGTGACTATAAATGACTAGCGTGGTGAGCGAGGACGGAGCAGTGTCAGTAACCGTGCCAGTGGTAACACGGAGAGGAAGCGTGTGAAGTGCTTTCCTCTGACGCCATGCAGCAGTGAAAGGAAAATACACTTCAAATCACTTCAGTTCATATATAAGCACTTCACTGGAATACGTAGAGGGAATTCACACACGAAAACTCCAAGAAGAGGAAAGAAATTAGCGGTATAATACAACATTTTCGCAGAGTTTAATAGAAAAGTTATCAAACACTGACAAAAACGCAAGAGAGAAGATTCACATTGCTTATACGCTCCGCCGGCCGGCACACAACACTGGACGACTTGAGGATGGCCAACTGCACCGTGGACGAGGCCATGGCGCCGTGGGTGGTGGTGGCGGTCGTCAATTACAGCATCGTCTGTGTCCTCGGCGGCATAGGTAAGTGCAGCATGGAAAAATTCTCCTCCCCTTCACTGCGACAACGGCCTCAACTCTTTAATAATCTGAGCCCTCGCCAGGATTCTTTTCACAGGCAACACAGATGATTAGCCCGGTTCTCATGACATTCAGTGCTTTTTCTAGTCAACATTCACCTTTTCTTTTTACATTTTGAACTAGACTCTGTAGGCCATATTTCTGAACTAGATACTCTGTAGGCCATATTTCTGAACTAGAGACTCTGTAGGTCATATTTCTGAAACATTTCTTCACCGCACCTCCTCTACTTACAAAAGACTCTATTGTTAAAGTTGCATTGGTTTTCAAGGGTACTTTAAATGGTTTCAGTGACAAGTTAACAAGGCTCTATGAATCAAGGTTACATCGCTTTGTATGGTTCCAGTGACAAGTTAACAAGATTTCGACATCATTAGGAGAAAATACTCTTGAGAACCCGATCCGTCATTTACGTGGCCTTTGAAAATAGACGTGGTGAGAGAAAATAGCGTTTCTGAACAAAGGCGAGTGTTTCCTCTCCCCCACTGGTCCATTAAGGTTGTATGCAGATGGTAAGACAAAAATCAGGTTGTCAAGGCTATTTTTTCTTTATTAACCATATAGAATCATTGTCCAACTATCACCAATAATATCAAAATACCTTAGATCAGTTACAGTCACCTGGCTGCGTGAAGCTTCTCTGAGTGGAGATTTTTGTTTTCTTTTTAATTCCTTCAGTACTGGGACACATTTTTACCTTGAGAATTGTGTACGATTAGGCCATTTTATTGACACTAGGGTCTATGGAGATCAGAAGATTAATGACCACAGTCTTTACTATTTTAATCGCCCAAATAAGTTTATAAAGTTGTATAAAATCACCAAGTATTAAACAGAATGAATAAGGAAACGCGTCATGGTTCTTAGGGAGTTAAGGGTACTTGGAAATAACGAGGAGCAAGAACAAACTTTAAGAAAATATTTTAGGAAAGAAATTTTTAAGTGTTGCTATGAGATAGTTATTACAGGAAGACTATTGAGAGTTGAGTAAGAAATTAGCTTAGAGAATAAAGCATTACGAATTTATGCATGATATTAATACGTCCATTACACCACAGACGCCCCCTCGCCTCACTGGCTGGAGATGTGGCCCTTTGTCTTATCACACGACCGACATCCGCTGTACAAAGCAACAATTTAAGATCCATTTCGTATGTTCTATGTTTAATTCAGACATTTTCAATTTTAACTCCTTCAGTACCGTGACGGGTTTCCATATTCATTCTAGTTACCTCTAGTTACTCACTTACTTCACTCTTTTCTCATGAACATTTTTGGGAGCAGAAAATGAGTGACTCTTTTTTTCCCCTTTTTCTTGTTTTAATTCTCTCTCTCTCTCTCTCTCTCTCTCTCTCTCTCTCTCTCTCTCTCTCTCTCTCTCTCTCTCTCCAGGAAACATCTGTTCGATATGGTGTCTGTACCAGTGTAAGCGGACGAAGCCAGCCATGAAGTTCCAGCTGATATGCGTGTTTTCCCTGATGGCGGCCTGCTGTCTCATCACGCAGCCCGTCGTCAACTTCATCTACTACAGCAACACCTTCTGCCTCCACGACATCTCCCCGGTGGTCAGTTTCTGCTTCTCCGTCACCAACAGCGTTCTCCTGCAGATGGATAGAACCATCTTCGCCACGGTAGCAATTTTCAGGTAAGTGATTCTAGTAGTTTATTATTTATTAGTCTCTTCAGTATACTGGGCCACATTTTTACCATATTTGAGTACGATTAGACCATTTTACTGGCATTAGGAAGGCTCTATGGAGGTCAGAAGATTAATGGTCACAGTCTTCACTATTTTAATCCCTCACATAAGTTTCTGAAGCTGTAAAAAATCACCAAATAGTAAGCAGAGTGGAATTGGAAATGTGCCATGGTAGTGAAAGGGTTAGGTTGGTGTGTGTGTACTTTAACACTTCGTTGTCTCATACAAGATATTTTCAAAGGCCACAGATAAGCAGCTGGGTTGTCATGAGTTTTTTTTTTTTTTTTCTACTGATAATACAGATTCCTCGTCAAAGCGAAATTAGAATACCTTTAAAAACCTCAGTCATTTTTTCTATAGCCTGTTTAGCCTCTTCAATACTGAGAAGTACTTTTACCTTGATTTTTGGGTACGATTAGACGATTTTATTTGCATTAGGAAGTGTCTAAGGAGGTCAAAAGATTAATGGTCATAGTCATTACCATTCTAATACCAACATATGTTTCTGAAGCTGTATAGAATCACCTAATAGTAACCAAAATTAATAAGAAAACGCGTCCTGATACTAAAAGAGATTAAGGCAGAGGTAAGATGTCCAAAGGTTTAGTAGCGAGTCACAAGCTCATCACTTACTTCTTGTACAGTTGCGTTAATACCAAGCTAAGTTTCAGGTGAAGTTGACATCGATAGTTGAGAAAGCGTGTGTGGTTTACTCACATGCTGGTTACAGTTTCTGTTGATGACTACCTGTGTTGTCAGAGGTGCATGTTTGTCCCATCCTTCCCTCGCCACCTCTTTGCACGACTCTCTGTTCTGTCTCATCCTAATTCTGTCCACCTAACTATACTGGAAGAGTCAAGTTCCATTCTTTCAGTTCTAAACTCTTCGAACTTATAGTGTTTGTTGTCTTCCTCCTTTGCATCAGTGCTCTATTCACCTTACTAATGCAACAATTAACCAACACCTTCACTCCTTCCTTTCACTGGTACACTCTGGACCTCTACACCTCGGTCCATGTCTGCCTTGGGATTGCTTCAGGACAGGAGTACGAAGACGCCTCCTCAACCAGAACACCTCACTCATTAGGAAGTCTAGTACATTTCTGGGTAGCGGAGATTGATCTAATTATCATTTACTATTTCTTGGGGGGTGATGGCGCGAGGTATGACAGATTTTTTTGTGTGTATGATGGCGCCTTGTAATGGTGGCGGTTTGTTTCAGGATGGTGGCAGTGCGCTGGCCGAACAGATACACGCAGTGGTGCAGGCTGCAGGTGGTGGTGGCGGTGCATGTGGGCATCGTGCTGTACATCGTGCCCGTCTGGCTGGCCCTCGGGGGTGTCATGGTACTCACTTCACGCTGCGTCTTGTTGCTTCACGTTTTTTGTCCCACGAGTGTCTGCCTTTATTAGATAAGCTATGATTGTTTCCTCTTATCGGCACTTGCTTCCTTGCTTCATATGACCTCTGACCTTGCCTCGGGTGACCATGACTGCTTCCGGTGTGATGTACATAAGCTATGACTGTTTCCACTCATCGTCACTCACCACTCCCTTGCTTTGCGTGATCCATCATTGCCTGTAATTTTCACAATCACCTCCTATTTACGTACTCTCAGTTTGTTTCTTTATTTCTTTTCTTTCTTATTGAAGGAAAGCAACATGCAATCGCTGTAAGCAAATACTAATCTCTTTTCTTTGTGACAAATCCCATGCCGTGTTTGCCTCATGCAGGGGTTCCAGCTGTTCCGCGAAGAGGGCTCCGTCATGGACATGAAGAACAATCGCGGGGGCGGCGCCTTCACTGTTACCATCTACGTGCTGTACTACGCAGTGCCTTACCTCGTCACCCTTTCCGCCTCCATCGTCATAGTCAGACGCGTGAGTTCCGTGTAAATCATTGTCCATTTGATTAAGGTAATGGAAGACTTCTGCACGTGCCAGGCCTCAATAGGACAGCAGGGCAGCAGGGCAGCAGGGTAGCGTGGCTTTACTACCACCAGCACATATGACAGAAGGAGTCTTCTTTGTTGTGCAGATGATAAACACATGTAATGGCTTACAAAATGAGTATATTCCATGGACAAAACATAAATTACGCACTTCCTTGTCGTTTCTCCTTATAAAACACAAACACATCACCAGCTTCCCAGTGAGTGCCCTAATGTTGCCACCATGAAGGTAATGGGGGATTCCTCAATCGTCTTTTTCAGCTTCTGCAGCAGAAGCAAGTGTTTGGTAATGTCGCTACATCGTCCCTGGATTACGTGGTTCGCTCCACCACACTGATCATCCTCGTTCTCCTCGTCATGGACCTTCCCCACATAGTCCTGCACACGTCCCAGAACAAGGGGCCGCCCTCGGTCATCATACACATAATCTTCGAGTATCACCTCATCGTCGTCCCGATCATCTTTGTGACCTACAACCCCAGTCACCGCGGCGCCATGCTGAGGCTTCTGCACCGCTGCCTGCCACCAGTGTGCCGCCAAGTATTGCCGCCGCCGCCCAGCCCCTCAGTGGCTAAGTGTGACACTGTGGAGATGCGCGCCAGTCACAAGTTCACCACCATAGCACAGTGAATGGCGCGGTGGTCACTACGTGGCTCCTGTCAAGTGTCTGTCTCAATAACCACCACAGGGAATGCCAGCGAGTCAACAACAGCTGCTTGGGAACTAAGGGATTCTCATGCTGATGCCAACTACTGGTTGTTTTCACTGTCATATTTCATTGTTGTTCTATCTTCCTTTAACATGAGAAAGAAGAGAATACATCGGTGTTAGCTTTGCTCTCCTACTATGAATGTTTTCAGAGGCCATACATACGATTAGCCACATTCTCAAGTATTTCTCCAGTTAACACAGTAGAGATATGGTTAATCTATCACTAAACTGAAAAACCCTCTTAAAAACTCATGTAACCTGAAACATGGCCTTTCGAAATTAGTGAAGTGGCGGGCCCCGGCCAGCACAAGGAGCTGCGTGACGGTCGCCCCCCCGCACCACGACACCCACAAGCATGAGCAACTGACGAGCTTGACACATTTTTAGTCCTGAATGACTAATGAAGTGATCTAGAGGAGGTTCGTGTGTGGTGGTATTGTCTGGTACACCAAGAGTAATCACCAACACGTCGACAGGGAAGAGAGACCCGCCACCTGTTGCAACACCCCTCGGCAGTGCTGCCTCCCGCGCCGGCACCACATTACGAACGTGCTTCCTTCGGACACGGGGAAGCGGAGAGACACTCCTTTGTCTATATTTTGATTTTGCGCAACTTCTAAGTATTCCTGCATCAGTATTCTTGTATCTATGTTGAAGATGTGGGATGATTAAGCTGCGAAATTTGATTAACTTGGCTTTTTGTGAACTAGTGTTGAATAAATTGTTCTGGTGAATTGTGACGATAGGATATACTCATCTATTATTAATCTGAGTCACTCTGGATATTTCTCCAATAATTTCAGAGTTGTGATTGTCTAAGAGTTGTGATTAATTAATTTAGACAATAAATTTCATCTTTTCTTTCTCACTATTCTAGTAATTTCACTAACACTTAAACACCAAAGATATATACATAGAAAAAAAAAAAAAAAAACGTATATATGATAAGTGGTGGTGGTGGTGGTGGTGGTGGGTGGTGGTGGTGGTGTACATCCTTTCCGTGATGAAAAAAAAAGTTGAGTGACACACAACGAACATCTTGGTGCACTACAACTACAACTCCTTAACGACAACAACAACCACTACTACTACTACTACTACTACTACTACTACTACTATTATTACTATTATTACTACTACTACTACTACTACTACTACTACTACTACAGGTAAGGACTGAAAGAAAGCAGACTGACTGAAAGTATATATAGAGTCCTCCTGCCTGGCTCCTCTGTCTTATCCTATTACTACGCCTGCCGGCCACGCCCCTGCCGAGCCTCGAGGGGCGCACGTGTCACCAAGGGAAGAGCGGTCGCGCCAGCTGCGGGACGGAAGGATGTAAGAGATAACAGCTGTTAGTTATCTTTCTCCTGCTCAGTGACGTCAAACTTTATCATCTATTATCGACATTTTCCTTCATGTATTATTATATTTTTTTATCTCTCTCTCTCTCTCATTCTGTGGCTAATTACTACATTGGTTACTGAAACTGTGTAGTGTTTTTACTGAATGATTTAATGTTTTCAGCATATGCTACTCAGTGCACGTAGAAACGATTCAGTACAGCAAACTACACAGCGCTGTAAAGGAACCAAACCAGACCTTCGCTGAGGCTGGCGTCAGGGTGATACTGATTGAAGCTTTTTCAGATACATAGGATACACACAGCAAAGCTTCGCAGAGATAAGAACGAAATGTTAAACCTGAGTACTTCTCTCTCTCTCTCTCTCTCTCTCTAAGGCAATACGGACGTGTCACACAGTCACATACAGGCCGCACCACTCCAACACAACGCACGAACAATGCAGGTTCCGAGGTGAGTGCACGGGCGCGGCCGGTGCAGATCACAGGCAGGGTTCACTCGCCTCCCCAGCGTCCAGGTGTTGACGTGTTCTGCGAGGAAGAGCATCCACACCTGCAAGACAACCATTCACTGCGGAGCGGCATCGGCCTGTAGTCTGCGGCGCGCGTAGGCAGCCACGTGCTCACACGCCCCGGCGACGCCACGTGCAGGTTGGTGGCCGTGACGCGTGGGTTGATGAGGGAGTTGTGCAGCTCCGCCACGGTGGAGGAGCAGGCGGCGGCGGGGTCCCCGGAGGCTGACAGCATGCCCCGCCAGTACTCATTGCCGGGAAGTGAGTTGGAGTCCCAGGCGAAGCTGGTCACTAAGAGAGTGCCGTCAGGCAACGGCGCCGAGTGCAGACCACTCTTGGTGAAGCGAATGACGACGCCCTTACCCGGGAACTCCTCCCCGTCCCCCGCCTCGCCGCACCGCGTCACGTCTGAGATCCAGGTGAAGTCCACGTGGCTAATATAAGACGTGTCTGCGGCCGCCAGCGCGTCGGCCCACGCGTCCACAAACAGCTGCTTCTGGCGGGGAGTGAAGCTCCACACCCCAAGGCCTAGGCCCACTACACGCACGTAGGCCTTCAGGCCTACACTAGCAGCCCGTGCACCAGCCTCCGCCAGCAGCGTCTCCGCCGGCAGCTGGATGCGCGCCTTGTACACCCGCACGTTGAACAGCAGTTCTGAGGAGTGTGGCACGAACTCGTCCTCGGAACACTTGGCGGCCTCCTCCCACGAGGGCAGGAAGGGCTCGCCCCACAGGTGAGCCCACAGCCTGGCCAGGCGGGGCTGCGAGGGAGGCTCCTTGCCGTAGCCGCGATAGGGAGTGTTTTGGTGCGGCGTCACCACACAGTCCTGCCACTCCATTACTCCCTCCCGCTCAAACCTGGCGCCCACCTGTCCCACGATGACGCCCCTCGGCACGAAGTTGTCGGAGGCGGCGGGCAGGCCTCGGTTGTGGCGGCCGCCGTCGTTAATGAAGACAGAGTGTGAGGACACCGCCACGAGCGCCGACAGCTTCATTTCATCATAGCTCAAGTAGTCCCTCAGGATGAGTCTGCCGTGCTCCTTGGAATGGCCGATGTCCTGGAAGCCGTCACACCCTTCAAAGCCGTCACGCAGGACGTACACGTCACTCGGGTTGTAGAACACGATGGGCCGCTTCTTCAGGAGGCGATCCACCAGATCCAGCAGCCCCAGCGTGCCGTACACCTCCCTTAAAGGACGCCACAAGGCACGCCATGAGCATTACAGGCCCTTCCCTTGAGGCTCCGTGCAGCACACCGCGTCATGTATCCTCACAACATACAGGTCACACTCACCTTTCCTTCTTCCTGCCGTGGTGCCTCTTGAAGTGAAGGAAGGCGGCCAGGAGCGGCAAGACTCGTTCGTGCACCACAGGGTAGGCAGAGTTCACGTGCTCCTCCAGCGTGGCTTCATCGTGCACGCCGCCCTGGACACGCCCATCACAAAAAAGGCCCACATGGTACAAAAATCGCCACGTAAGTCCAGCATCAATGTTCATTTATCACATTACTTACTGAAGCAGTGAACACAGAGAGCAAGAGTGAACACGAATGAGAATGATCACAACAGTAACAATTTCTCTCTCTCTCTCTCTCTCTCTCTCTCTCTCTCTCTCTCTCTCTCTCACCTTCAGGAGAGTCTTAAGGCGGGCTGTCTGGGTGGGGAAGCGCACGGGGAACTGATCACTGAGGGCAACCACTTCATCCAGCGTCACTGAGGGCGGCTGCTCCACCTTCGCCAACTCCTCCAAGTGTTCCTGTAGCAGCTGCTGTGGCGTCCTCTCCTCCATGGCGGCGCTACTGACGGGGCTGCGGTGACACGAGACAACCTGCATTACTGGGGCTTCTTTGGACCTCGGTTTTGTACTGCGGGGAGCTAGAGGGTTGTCTATGCAATTAGCATTGATTTCCTCTCCCCCATGACCTTTCACTCTCTCCCCACCTGTTGAATGCATAGTGAAGCGTGGAGAGAGAGAGAGAGAGAGAGAGAGAGAGAGAGAGAGAGAGAGAGAGAGAGAGAGAGAGAGAGAGAGAGAGAGCGTGGTGCGAAGTGCATAATTTAAAACACTTCAGCGCTGGTCCCCGTCTCGTCTCGTTTCGTCTCGTCTTGTATCGTCTTGTATCGTCTCATCTCATCCCATCTCATCTGATTTCCTCTCTCTCCTCTTCTCTCGTCTCGTTTCCTCTCCTCTCGTCTCGTCTCGTCTCCTCTCCTCTCTTTTCCCCTTCCCTCCCTTCCCCTTCCCACCATGCATTCAAAGGGCTCTACATGAAGTTACATAGTTTATATAGTTGTAGTTACCCCTAAAATAGAAAAATTATTTGTTTTCTTTTAATATTTCCATCAATAATAGCATAAGTAATAGTCTCCCCATGATATAATGTCACGGGTTTCGTTTTCCCTAAAAAAGTAACGACGAGAGTAAAGCAACATAGTATAAATTAAGAATATTCCATAGTTACCCCTTAAAATAAATCACCAGCCTTCGTTTTCTCTCAGCATTCTGTAATAATGAGATAGTCCTTACCTGGAGAATGAAGAACACCTCACTAGAAAATTACTTTTTGAAAAACCTAGTATAGAAGAAAATAAAGAAATAACATATATTTTTTGGAAAATAAGAGAACATAAGGTCAAAAATTCAAATAATCAATTACAGCTACAGACTCAGACAAAACCAGACCAAAAGACGAGGAAGTGCTGATATCCAGGCTGTGGTAGTTGTCGTAAAACAGGGGTAGCATGGAGACACCTGAGTCCATTATGAAAGTGTATTTACGGTAGCACAATACACAACAAGTGTAAACCGAGTGAAACGAGAGGCAGGAGGCGTAGAGTGTCGCCTGAGGCGGCGGCGAGCGAGGACTGAGGGGAAGGACGTGACGTCAGACAGAAAGGGAGTATGGGAAAAACAAAGGACATGCTAACATAAGGCTACACTTCCGCCTATCCACTGAACTGAACTGACAGGCCAGCATTGTGAAACGCTTTGCTCTCTGTCCATCACTGCTTCAAGATACTCGTGTTTTTAAGCATAACAGAGGTGATTATCTCTGGCATGGAGCTATACATTCCTCATACTTTCTCTAACCCTAAAGCTAAAAAGCCTTGGTTTAACTCTGCTTGTTCTCGTGCTGTCAATGATAGAGAGGCGGCTCACAAACGGTTCCGTAGCCATCCAACTGCTGAAACTCATGCCCTATATATTTCTGCCCGTAATCATGCCAAATCTATTCTCCAACTTACTAAAAACTCTTTCATCAATAGAAAATGTCAAAGTCTTTCCAATTCTAACTCCTCTCGAGATTTCTGGCATCTAGCCAATAATATCTCTAACAACTTTACTTCTTCGTCTTTCCCTCCTTTACTTCATCCAGATGGCTCTACAGCTGTCTCTTCTTTTCTAAAGCTGAACTCTTCGCTCAAACCTTTGCTACCAACTCAACTTTGGATGATTCTGGGCATATTCCTCCTACTCCTCCACCCTCTGACTACTTCATCCCTAAAATTAAAATTCTTTATAAAGACGTTTTCCTGGCCCTCTCTGGCCTTGATTCTCGGAAGGCTTACGGTCCGGATGGAGTCCCTCCTGTTGTTCTCAAAACTGTGCTTCCGAACTCGCTCACTGCCTGGTCAAACTCTTTCATCTGTGTCTCTACTTCTATTTATCCTTCTTGCTGGAAGTTTGCTCACATTCAACCTGTCCCTAAAAAGGTGACCACTCCAATCCTTCTAACTACCGCCCTATAGCTTTGATTTCCTGCCTTTCTAAAGCCTTTGAGTCTATCCTTAATAGGAAGATAATGAGGCATCTATCAGCTCACAACCTTCTCTCTGATTGCCAGTATGGTTTCCGTAAAGGCAGATCTACTGGTGATCTTCTTACTTTCCTAACTGAATCTTGGTCATCCTCTTTAGGGACTTCGGTGAAACCTTTGCTGTCGGCCTTGACATATCGAAAGCCTTCGATAGAGTCTGGCACAAATCTTTAATTTCTAAACTACCCTCCTACGGATTCTATCCTTCTCTCTGTACCTTCATCTCCAGTTTCCTTTCCGATCGTTCTATTGCTGCTGTAGTAGACGGTCACTGTTCTTCCCTAAAACTATCAACAGTGGTGTTCCACAGGGTTCTGTCCTATCACCCACTCTCTTTCTATTATTCATCAATGATCTCCTAAATCTGACTCAATGCCCTATCCACTCCTATGCTGATGATACCACCCTGCATTATTCAACAGCGTTCAACAGACGCCCAACCCAACAACAATTAAATGACTCAAGGCGAGATGCTATAGGACGCCTAACTTCTGATCTTTCACTTGTTTCTGATTGGGGCAGAGAAAACCTGGTTTTGTTCAATGCCTCAAAACTCAATTTCTACAACTATCTACTCGACATAACCTTCCAGACAACTATCCTCTCTTCTTCAATAACACTCAACTTCCCTCTCCTCTACATTAAACACACTCGGTCTATCCTTCACTAAAAATCTAAACTGGAAATTTCACATCTCTACTCTTGCTAAATCAGCTTCCAAGAAGTTAGGTGTCCTATGGCGTCTTCGTCCATTTTTCTCTCCTCCCAGCTGCTTGCTCTGTACAAGGGCCTTATCCGCCCGTGTATGGAGTATGGCTCTCATGTCTGGGGGATCCACACACAGCTTTACTAAACAAGGTGGAATCTAAAGCTTTTCGTCTTATCAACTCTTCTCCTCTAACTGACTGTCTTGATTCTTTAAGTCACCGCCGCAATGTTGCATCTTTATCTGTCTTCTACCGCTGTTTTCATGCTGTCTGCTCTTCTGAACTTGCTAACTGCATGCCTTCCCCCTCCTGCGGCCTCGCTGCACAAGACTCTCTACTTCTTCTCATCCCTATTCTGTCCATCTTCCTAATGCAAGAGTTAACCAGTATCTTCACTCCTTCATTCCCTACACTGGTAAACTCTGGAACTCTCTACCTGTGTCTGTATTTCCACCTGCCTATGACTTAAACTCTTTCAAAAGAGGAGTGTCAAGACACCTCTTACGTTAACTGGACCCTCCTTTTAGATTTTTCTGTTTTTTCTCTTTCTACTTTTCTTTTAACAGGGCCTGGCAACCAGCGGGATTTTTTTTTTCCAACACTGTGTTTGCCCTTGGCCAGTGCCCTTGTAATGTAAAAAAAAAAAAAAAAAAAAAAAATTTCTATGGTTCTGGCCATGAATCAACAAGGTTTCTAGTTTATCAAAAGGAAAAACTGTCTTCAAAACCCGGCTAGTTGTCTCTGTCGCCTTGGAAAACTGTGTTGGTGGGAGAGGAAGGCGTTTCTGAATATGGCGCTTAAAGTGATGAGTATAATAAAGAAACTTCTACGTAATGTACATCAGGAAAATATTCTACAGCTTCCCCTACAAAAAAAAAAAATCACACCCTCGTTTTCTATTACATTTGCCTTAGTACTTATCATAAAAAAAATTATAAATAAAAACAATAACAACAATAACAATAATAATAATAATAATAATAATAATAATAATAATAATAATAATAATAATAATAATAAATATCAAAATACCAAAGAAAAACAAACACAAACCCGGAAAACAACAGTCTCCCTTAAAACACACCAATGCCATTCGTTTTCTCTCAACACTGCACACCTCACCAAAACATACCACAAATCACATTTAAACCACTTCCAGCATCCCTGCCAGCGTAGCCAAGAGGGCATCGGACACACAACAAGTGGCAGGGGGCTGGGGGCTTCCTACGAGGGGCTACTGGGATTCGGGCAAGCACCGGTAAGGCAGGAAACAAGAGATGATAGCGAAGGGGATGGTAGGTCTTACGGCTGCGCACTGAGGATGTTAGGATGACTAGAGGTTGCCAGCAGCCAATAAGATCTCTAGAGTAATTTTTTTCCACACTCTTGTTATATTTCCCTAGTTTAAATGTCACCGTAGCTATTTTTGTTTCTTTACGTATTTTTCGTTGTATCTTTGTTTTAGAATGTCCTTAGTTATTTATTCATTCTTTCTTTATGATATTAATTCCTTCAGTAATAAGAGTGTGCTTGAAAGATCCCTACAGTAAGTTGTTTTTCCCTAGATTCTTGTTATTTTTCCCTTGTTTAAATGTCACGAGTTAGTTTTGTTTCTTTAAGTATGTTTCGCTGTTTCTTTATTTGAGAATGTCCTTACTTATTTATATGTTCTTTCCTTATGATATTAACCCCTTTTGTACCATGACGCGTTTCCATACTCATTCTGGTGACTATTTGGTGATTTTATACAGCTTCAGAAACTCATGTGGGGGATTAAAATAGTGAAAACTCTGGCCATTAATATTCTAACCTCCATAAACCCTTCCTAATGTCAATAAAATGGTCTAATCGTACACAAATCTCAAGGTAAAAATGTCCCCCAGTACTGAAGGGCTAAACAAATTCTTGACCCCTATTTTTTTTCTGTAATGTCTTTGAATTTAACATTTTTTCTTTAGTTTCGACATTTCCACATTGTTCTTATGTATTAATTGAAAATTCCCTCGCTGAGGTGAGTTCTTCCTTGTATCTGACGGAAATTCCCTACACATTGATAAGCGCGGGGACAGAATCTCGTGGCGGGGAACAGTGACTCATTTCCTTGTACACCGCGGCAGATTACACAGAACTCACCAGGAGGCAAGTTCAGTAAACTCATCCCGTTTTCTTTTGGCTGCCCAGACTTGACTAAATGTGGTCCGTACTCTGAAACGCTTTGCTCTCTCATCACGACTGTTTTGCAAGGCCACCGAGATGATTAGCGGAGTTTTCAAGAGTGTTTCTCCGGTTAAAAATGAAGAAATCTTGTCGCTCTGCCTCTAGAACCGTAAAAACACCTTAAAAACATCATGAAAAATGTAAATAAAGCCTTTAGGAATAGTGGAGGTGAAGCACAGAAATGTTTGAGAATATGAGCCTATATCTCATGTATTTGGGCGTATCTAAAACACGTTGCACTCCTGTTATCCCTTCAGTACCGTGACACTTTCTCATATTCATTCTGGTTACTATTTGGTGATTTTATACAGCTTCAGGATCTTATGTTGGGATTGAAATAATGAGGACTGTGGCAATTAATCATCTGACCTCCATAGAGCCTTCCTAATGTCAATAAAATGGTGGTAAAAATGCATCCCAGTACTGAAGGGGTTCAATAAACTTTCAAAGCTCCCCAGACTTGCCTAACTATATTTTGTATTTGAACACTTTATAAAACGCGTCACACTCCCATTAGATGAAGTTTGAAAGCTGCCCAGACTCTCATAAATATATCTTTTGCATTTGAACACTTTTTAAAACGCGTTACTCTACCATTAGACAGTTTCAAAACCCACAGGGATGAAACAATTGGTTCTCACTGATGTATTTTTCCAGTGATGATGCGCAGAGGTAGTTAAATTATCTCTAGAATTAAATAAACACCTTTAAGAAGAAGAAAAAGAAGAAGAAGAAGAAGAAGAAGAAGAAGAAGAAAAGAATAGTTTCCCACACAAGGCTTCCGAGTTCCAACATTTTACTTTCTGACCTTTCGCTGCTTCGTGGATGTGATGGTCGTTCGCTACACACCACTCACCACCACTCAACGCTCGCCACTCACCACACACCACCCACCACTCACCACTCACCACCACTCAACGCTCACCACTCACCACACACCACCCACCACTCACCACCCACCACCACTCACCACACACCACCCACCACTCACCACACACCACCCTCCACTCACCACTCACCAAGACATTTCACTCGTACGTCAGTCCACAGCTACGAGGAATTATTACCTTGGCACGACGCGGTGATGTTAAACGTGATGATGTTAGCTTTCCTTGTACGTGTGTCAGGAGAGAACGGAACTCCACGAATGACTACTACGATGAGTCACACACACACACACACACACACACACACACACACACACACACACACACACACACACACACACACATCGTTTCTTACTCATCTTCCCCCCTGCTCCACCCATTCGTCATTGCACCATGTAAATGCACGCTAAATCAATCTCTCTCTCTCTCTCTCTCTCTCTCTCTCTCTCTCTACTATGTCATTCTCCTAGCAGTTTCAATCCATTTTTAACCCCAGTGCTGTGATGCTTAAAACTTAGCCACACATCCCCTTAGAAATTCGATATTACACCACTTGAGACACCACTTTCTCTCTCTCTCTCTAGAATTGCACCATCACTACACCAACCCACCGTTACATTATCACCAGTATCTGCCAAACGCCCACCACTTCCTCGCTCGCTGTTGGTGGTGCGTGTCTGGGTGTCTAGGTGGGCTGGTGTGTGTAGTACGTGTCTTATTCGGGTTCCGGCTGGCTGTGGTGTTGACTGGGTGAGTGTGGTGTGGTGTGGTACAGTGTGGTGTGGTGTATTGCAGTGTGGTGTGGTGTGAAGTGGTGTGGTGTGGTACAGTCTGGTGTATTGCAGTGTGGTGTGGTGTGGTGTGGTACAGTCTGGTGTATTGCAGTGTTGTGTGGTGTAGTGCAGTGTTGTGTGGTGTGAAGTGGTGTGGTGTAGTGCAGTGCATTGTGGTGTGGTGCCGATAGTGGTGGTGATAAAGGTGGTTGGGGTGATCACGTTTGTGTTTGTGTGCATGGTCATAGCAGAGAGAGAGAGAGAGAGAGAGAGAGAGAGAGAGAGAGAGAGAGAGAGAGAGAGAGGATTAATACACGCACACAAACACTAGAAAAAAAAAAATATAAGCAAAAACAAGATATAATTGACTTGTATCACTCACACTGGACATGAAGCCAACGAGTAACGGGGAATAGTATGAGTTGGCATTCCTTGGCAGTGTAAAAAGAGGCGACCTGGCAACTACGCGAGGGTAAGGTTGCCAGTTTTTGTTATTGGCCTCTCTTTCTTCCTGCTCAGTTACCAAGATACGTTTTATCGACTGACGCCAATGAAGTTTTGAATTTCTACTGACGTGTGTGTGTGTGTGTGTGTGTGTGTGTGTGTGTGTGTGTGACAGTTTCTCCAATCAATTAAGACTCGTTCTATATTCACCTTATATCTATTTCTCTATCACAAACACGTATGTAATATTTTAAACCACCACGCCTGACTACAACAACAACAACAACAACAGGTACAGGGAAGTTTGGACCTGTTCGCTGGAAAATGGCCACAGGAGCGAGGGCACGGGAGGAGAGACAGCAGAAGTGGGAGGAGGAGGAGGAAGTGCGTGGGTATCTGAGGGAGGTGGCCCGCGCCTCGCCAACCCCCCGGGCCAGCCTCGACCAGGTGACACACTCCAGTTCCAAGTTCTTCGCTAAGTTTGCCGTCAGCTCCACCAGACTCAAGACTCACCTCCAGGTTAGAGACAGACTGTGCTTTGTTGCAGTGTGTTGTGTTGTTATCTATTGTGTGGCGAGATGTTACTGCCACTACCCCCACCACCAACCACCACCACTACCACTACCACTACCACTACTACTACTACTACTACTACTACTACTACTATTATTATTACCACTACTACTACTACTAAAGCTTCCACTTTTTATTCAGTTTCGAGAATTGTTTTCCATTGTCAACCTGCTATGAAATCAACCTTTAGCACACACACACACACACACACACACACACACACACACACACACACACACACACACACTAAAAAACTAGGTATAATTGTTACTCCGTCTTAAACCCACACGATCATAAGACTTAGTGATAATCTTTCCTGTTTGTGTGAGACTGTGAGTGTTTGTTTCACCTTTACGAACGCCATGGTATTTAATTTTCAGTCCACGTGTTTTTATTCGTGCCTAACTGTTTTCATTTTCTCTCTCTCTCTCTGTCTCTTCTGCAGCTTCTCTCCGTGTTGACACAAAGTAGATGACCCTCACAGATCTTCTCCACAGTAACCCCTCTTCCATCTCTTCATTCAAACGCCTCTCTCTGATCATCTACGCATTCCTCCCATCTCCCCTTCGCTGTCTCGTCTCTCTCATTCACATCACGCTGAGGTCCACTGTTTATCTGCCAACACGCCACCACCGGACGCCACTTCTTTAACGTCTGTACTTCAATTGACCCTCTTAGTATGTATCTTCTATGGCATCGCTGTAACGTTTGCTTGTCGTCTTATAGGTGTATCCTTTTCTGCTCTTATTTTGTGTCTTTTTGTGTGCTCATCTCAATTATCTCTCTCTCTCTCTCTCTCTCTCTCTCTCTTACTGTATTTCCTTCACCCTTCACGCTGTAACTAATTGGTTGTTTCTCTTGCATTGTCTTTCTCTTCATATACTCCTCTTTCTTTCTTTTTGCGTGTCAATCTCAATTCATTCTGTTCTTGGCATTAATTTCTCGCTCCGTGTCTAGAATGGCAAAAACCCGCGAGATCTGGAGGCGCACATCAACTCTGCCTACCCCGTGCTGCACCACCGCTGCCTGCCGCTGCTCGCCGCCTTTCTCCACTTCAAGACCAAGCACGGCACACGTGTCGAGAAGTGAGTAGCCAAGGTGCGGGTGTGCGGGCGTGTAGGTGTGTGGGTGTAGCCGTCTTTACCTTCACCCCCACCCCCCACGTGCTTTGTGTTCTACGTGCAAGTACTGCCAGTGTGTTGTGCTGAGTCCTTCATTCACTGCCTAGCTCTTCCGTGTTGGTTTACATCTGACTTTGTTTGGCTCTCCTCGTGACCTTGCGTGCCTCTCTCCCGTCTCGGCCTAACTCGCTTCTGCCTTTTTCCTCGTCCTTCATCACCAGTGCTTGATGTTCTATTCTGGAACGTCCGGCCAGTTGTTTTTGTGTTAGTACAGTTAAGGCGGGTGGCTGTTGTTGTCCTTGTCGCGGCGCAGCGGCAGTGTTTACCGCCTACTGTGTTCCCTCAGGGCTGTGTATGAGGGGATGAGCCTGCTGGGACTGGTGGACCGTCTGCTGCTGAAGCGACCCGTGACCTTCCTTGGGCGGGATGACCAGTACCTGCTGCGGGACGGCACGCGCGGCAAGGGGACTTCGAGAAGATCGGTAAAGACTACGAGGCGCCGCCGCTCTGCCTGAGGGACTACCTCAGCTACGATGAGATGAAGCTCTCCGCGCTCCTCTCTGTCTCCTCGGCTTCCTTCTTCGTCAATGACGGCAGCCGCAAAAACCAGGGCGTCCCCGGGGCGCGGGGCAGCTTCCAGGACTCCGGGGTCATCGTGGGCATGGTGGGCGCCAGGCTGAAGAAGGCGGGGTACATGGAGTGGCAGGACTGTGTGGTGACGCCCAAGCAGAACACTCGCCAAGCTGGCTACGGGGCCTCGCGGGACGGCCAACACCTGCAGCAGCTGTGGGCCAGGCTGTGGGGCGTGACGCTGCCCGTGTGGGAAGGCGAGGGTCCGGCGGTGGAGAACGACTTCCTGCTCGTCAACAAGACCACTCGTCTCAACGTGGCGGCATACAAGGCCAGGATGCAGCTGACGGCGGAGACGCTGCTGGCTGAGGCCAAGAGCCGTGCCGTGGCGGCGGGCCTCAAGGCGTACGTGCACGTAGTCGGGCTCGGCCTGGGGGTGTGGCGCGCCTCCCCGCGCCAGGACGCCCTCTTCGTGGAGGCCTGGGGTGATGCCATCAAGGCCACGGACGTCACACACGTGGCACACATTGACTTCAGCTGGATCGGCGCCGCGGAGTGCCACGGCGTGTGGGACGGCCAGGTGTTCCCCGGCACGCAGGTGGTGGTGCACTTCACCAAGAGGTCCCTGCACGACCCTGTCCCTGCCGGCACGCTGCTGGTGGTGAGCTACGCCTGGGACGGCAACTCCATGCCGGGCAACGAGTACTGGATCGGCAAGCTGGCCAGCACGGGGGACGGGGCGGCCGCCTGCTCCTCGGGCGTGGCAGAGCTGCACAATGCCTACATCAACCCCAACGTGCGGGCCGCCAACTTGCACGTGGCGGGGCCCTGGGGCGTCATGCACGTGGCCGAGTACGCCTCCCGTGTGTTAAGGTAATGCGACACTCCCTGAGACCCCTCACGGCGCGGCGCGGGGCTGCAGTGCTGCACCGGTGCACCGCGTGGCCTTGAACTCGTCCACTGTGGCACGGAAGCTTTCCCGCGACTCCTGGCTTCCGGCGTGTCCTGGTGCGAGGCACGTGTGGGTGTGGGGACTCGGAGGCCTGTGGGTGTCAGCGTGGCAGTCCTCACAAGGGCACCGCCACCTACATTTTATTTACATGGATATTGTGTTTTTTGCACTGGTTCCCAAAGATTCCTATTACATGATCTCTCTATTGCTAGCGTTAATTTGTGCTTTTGTTCATGCGGTACCGTTACCAATGTGTTGGAAAACCCTTTAAATGTTGTAATAAACTTTGACATCTTCCTTCTCAAATTTGATTTAAAGCCTGTACAGTATACATACATGTGAACTATGAACACGTGTGCGTGCGTGTGTGTGTGTGTGTGTGTGTGTGTGTGTGTGTGTGTGTGTGTGTGTGTGTGTGTGTGTGATTCAGCTTCCAAACAGGCGTTTTTGCGTCAACAGGTCTGTGGGTGTGGGTGCCGCACCAAGCGCAACAGTCAGGTGGTCACGTGTTGGCAGTGTGAGGTGAAGTGCGAGAGTGTGGCGTATTAGGTCCACTATTAATGATTACTGACGCCAGGCACTGCTGGACACACGCGTGTTGGGGTGCGGCGGGCGGCAGTAGTAACAGTTGTAGTAAACACGGCAGCATGACAACCTTGGCGGCACCGCTCGCTGCTCAGGGTCGAGGAAAGCAAGCACAGCAGTCACCCTCACCCCGCACGCCTTCCTACCCCTGCCTGGTGCCTCCCGCCGGCCTAGAGAGTGGAGCAGCAGGCACAGTAGACGCAGCAGACTAGCAGCCCACCCACCACAACTTTCCTACTCTCATCTCCCGCTTCGAGGAACTGACGGGACAGCAGCCATCACAGGAACTGCGTGACCTTGAACATTCATTCCTTCATCACGGTGGTATTAGAAAGAATCTTGCCCGGCTACCTCACCACTCACCGCTCACCGCGCACCACACTCACCACACGCTCGCCGCCGCGCCGACGCCTGCAGGTAAGTGGTGAGGCGGAGGGCAACTTTCTTCCCTCAGGGGCGGAAATCCGGCTTTGTTACGGACAGGGAGGGAGGGAAGGGAGGGTCGGGTGCTGCACACTGCACTTCCCTGCAACACTGCTGTCATGCTTCCTAATGTGTTCCCTTTTTGAGTTAGCGTGCCCGTTACCAGTCACGTTTCCCCCTTGGAGCGGCGAGTGTGGGTGAGGCTGATGTTTTATTCATGTGCAAGGAGACGCTGGGGCTGCAGGGAGCGAGGGAGGCGTGGCGGTGAATATATAACACGAGGCAACTGAGATGCGCCAGACTCACTGCGCACATAATGCCACGCTACGGAGACTCCAGCTCTCCCCGCCTCACCGATTTCCCGCACTTTCGTTACCCTTTCTAAGCTGCGCAGCGCATTCCAGACCACGCCAGGGGACACTCATGAATAAAGCAGACACATGAAAAATACCCTCGGGACGCTGGTGACAGTAGTGGTGGCGGGACAGGTAAAGCCTCATTGGTTCCCCCGCCCAGGTATTGTGACCACTCTGCCCTCAGTTGTCCCAGGTACGTAACATCAAACAAACTTCCTTCTACCTGGATTCTGGCGCTGGCCTTGCTATTTCCTGCGCCGCGACAGGTGAGGTGGTGCCCGTGCCTGCCAGTGAGTGCCTCGCTCCCTTAAGAACTCCGCGTGCTGCCTGCAGGTGCGGACAGGTGAAAGGAAAAGTGACAGGAGTGAGGGAGGGAGGAAGGGGGTGGCGTGGGATGGAGCCGTGGAAAGGACTGGAACACTGGTATGGGTGCATCACACAATCCAGGAAGGCGTCACGTAAACATTCCAGTCCTAAAGGTGTGGCATGACGGCCTGGCACACTTCCAGATGGTGCCACACTCACCCTGGCACCATGACACGGCAGAGAGCACCACTGCGTTGCAAATATGTGGCGTTGTGAGTGAGTGTGTGTGGAGTGTTCGTGACTGTGCATCGTGCGACAGAGATGAGGACGTTAGCACCGCCACCTCCCTGTTACTAAACCGCGCAGGGACACCAGAAAAGCGACTTACGTGAGGAGTGGCAGGCGGGGTGAGGCTCCTGGCGTTTAAGTCTCCACGGAAGGCTGGAGAACACAAGAAGACAATCGGGTTGCGCCTTGCCTCGCCTCGCCTCCTTGTTGACAAATATGGACAATCTTTTTTGTTAGTTTTGTCTTTATGAGCCACGTGCAGTGCTGAGGGAGACGTGGAGGCAGTGTGACGTGCTTCTCCAGTGCTGTGTGGCTGTGTTTTGGTTCCCGGTGGTGTGTTGTGCTGCGCTGACGGGGAAAGGGTGTTGCTCAACCAAGCGGCGATTCTCTAACATGACGCGAGGGAAATTTTGGATGCAGTAAGCGACACGCGAACGTCGTTAACCCCTTCAGTACTTAGACGCATTTATTACCTTGAGTTTGGGTATGATTAGACGGTTTTATTTACATTTGGAAGGGTCTATGGAGGTCAGAAGATTAATGGCCACAATCCTCACTATTCAAAACGCCCACGTAAGTTTCTGAAGCTGTGTAAAATCAAATGTGTCCTGGTACTGAAGGGGTTAAAGTGAGCTTCCTGATGTGGCTGGGTTCCTTTACGAGTCAGCGAGGTGGTGGAGGGCGAGGCAGAGTGAGTGGTGGAAATCAACAAGAGTCATTTCCAGTGTTCAAGATAGCGTGGAGGAAAGTGAAGGAAAATAAGATGTAGAGATAGGATGTGAATCTTCTGCCTACACACACACACACACACACACACACACACACACACACACACACACACACACACACACACACACACACACACACACACACACACTACGAAAGAACATATATTACAATCTTTAATGAGAGAGAGAGAGAGAGAGAGAGAGAGAGAGAGAGAGAGAGAGAGAGAGAGAGAGAGAGAGAGAGAGAGAGAGAGAGAGAGAGAGAGAGAGAGAGAGAGAGATGCAGCAATATTTTTCAACACAGCTTGCAAAACACAGCCTGGAGGACGAGGATGGGGAAAGAGGGAAGAGGGAAGGAAGATGATGATGGGAAGGGGGAAAGAAAGAAGTGATTCGGTTAATCTATTCCTTTTCCTTTACCTAACTGACGTACAGGTGAAAGGAATAGACGGAAAGGGATGAGAAATATGGGAAAGGATGAGAAGGAAGTTGTTATTAGGTTAGCAAGTGGAACAAGGTAATTAGATGATGAAGCAGGTAAGGAATGCATTCACAGACAGGTAAAAACACATACACACATACATACATACATACATACAGAACAGGTAACGAGCGAGCTAAACAAAGCACGGAAGTTATTACGTGGATAAAGAAACGTCAATAAACAGGTGAATAAGAAAGGTGATGGTAACGAAGGAAGTAATGGATATAGAGAACAAAGAAACAGAAAGGAATGTTTTAAGATAAGATGCAGCACACACACACACACACACACACACACACACACACACACACACACACACACACACACACACACACACACTAGGAAATGTTTGACACAAGGAACGATTTTTTTTAAAGAGTATACGATAAATTCCTCACCTCTCTCTCTCTCTCTCTCTCTCTCTCTCTCTCTCTCTCTCTCTCTCTCTCTCTCTCTCTCTCTCTCTCTCTCTCTTTCTGCGCTTCCATTTTCTGATCACATTTTTTAACCCTCCTCCTCCTCCTCCTCCTCCTCCTCCTCCTCCTCCTTTTCCTCCTCCTCCTCCCACGTTACCAAATTACCAACCTTCGACATCCACACCCTTCTTTGTCAACCTCCTCTCTCTCTCTCTCTCTCTCTCTCTCTCTCTCTCTCTCTCTCTCTCTCTCTCTCTCTCTCTCTCTCTCTCTCTCTCTCTCTCTCTCTTCTCTCTTTGTCCCCTAACCCTTATTCTCCCCCCTCTCTCCCTCCCCCTCCCCCTCTCCCTCTCCCTCTCCCTCTCTCCCAGGACACGTCATGCTCTTCTGTTATGCAAAGCTCGCCTCTTAATTTATGTGGACGCTTCTCAATATATGGAAGGAAATTGGAGTTTTTAATGTGTTTGGATGGTTTGTATATTAATTTATCTATTCTCTCTCTCTCTCTCTCTCTCTCTCTCTCTCTCTCTCTCTCTCTCTCTCTCTCTCTCTCTCTCTCTCTCTTTTAATTTCATTTATTTATTTATTTATTTATTTATTTTATTTTATTATTTTTGTGTGTGTAATAATAATAATAATAACAATAATAATAATAATAATAATAATATTAATAATATACGGTTTATTAGGAGTTACAGTACATACATACTGAAAATATACCTTGTGGGAGGGTGGGGGGCTTATATCCTAGTGTGTGTGTGTGTGTGTGTGTGTGTGTGTGTGTGTGTGTGTGTGTGTGTGTGTGTGTGTGTGTGTGTGTGAGGCAATTGTGAAATCGGAAATATTTGTTACAGGAAGCGAAACTATGAGTGTTAGGGTTAATTCATTTATATTCTCTCTCTCTCTCTCTCTCTCTCTCTCTCTCTCTCTCTCTCTCTCTCTCTCTCTCTCTCTCTCTCTCTCTCTCTCTCTCTCTCTCTCTCTCTCTCTCTCTCTCTCTCTCTCTCTCTCTCTCTCTCTCTCTCTCTCTCTCTCTCTCTCTCTCTCTCTCTCTCTCTCTCTCTCTCTCTCTCTCTCTTTACAGTCTGCTCTCCTTTTTATTTCTATTCTTACCTGTTCGTTTCTCCTTTCATTTCGTTCACCACATCCTTCGTTTCCATGATCTATTCAGTTATTCCTTTCATCATCTCTTTTTTTTTTTTTTCGTTCAGTTCAGTTACTCATTCATTTTACCTTAAACATTCGTTGATACTGATTTTCCTTTTTTCTTTCGTGTATATTTTTTTTCTATACTTCATTAACTCACATTGGCTGTATAAAGATCTGGATATTCTCTTTGTCTTATCTATTCTCTCATGTATTATTTAAGTTCCTTCGTTCTCTTCACTTTGCTCTATGTATGAATGTATACACTATTTCCTTCTCTACTGTCTTTTTTCTCCTTTTTTCCTTTTTTTTAAAGTATAAATTTTGTTTCGTTTATTCTAACATCAACCCCTTTAGTACTGGGACGCATTTTTACCATGAGTTTTGTGTATGATTAGACGATCTTTACATTAGGAAGTGTCTATGGAGGTCAGAAGATTAATGGGCCAGAGTCTTCACTATTTTAATCCCCATGCAAGTTTCTGAAGCTGTAAAAATCATTAAATAGTAAGCAGAATGAATACGAAAACGCGTCATAGCACTGAAGGGGTTAACATCTCTCTCTCTCTCTCTCTCTCTCTCTCTCTCTCTCTCTCTCTCTCTCTCTCTCTCTCTCTCTCTCTCTCTCTCTCTCTCTCATGCTGATCTGTGTGTTAGCTGGAAGTTTCGAGTCAGCATAGCACAAACAGCCTCGTCAGGACCAACAGGTGTGCTGCTACATACTATTTGCTCTTCCTTTTGTTCCCTCTGACCAGTGTGATGTATTTCAGCAAGATCCTCAGCCTAGACCGGTCACCAAGTACAACATTAAAGACAAGATCAAGACGTGTGAGACTGAGTAAAGAGAAAGGGAGGAGAGGAAGAGAGTGAGAGTGTGTGAGAGAGAGAGAAGGAAAAAAAACAACTTGCCATTGTCCAAGAGGTGAAAGTTTAAGAATGAGGAAAAAAACAGTTGTTGCTCAGGAAATGTGGAAATAGTTGAAATATAAAGGAAAAACACAGCAGTAGAAATCAAGGCAAACAAACTGTCAGTGATTAAAAAGTGTAAGAATAACAAGAAAAAAGAAAAATAGCAAAAGAAATTCTAGTTAACATCACCACCACCACCACCACCAACAACAACACCAACAACAACAGCATCAACAACAACAGCAGACGCAGCAACAACAATGGGTTTCAATCTGCAGTGTGTTGCCAACTCCGGCGTGACTCTCGGCGTGCTGGACCTGGTGAGTTGACAACCACATCTACAGCAGTGCCCCTCAGTACACGTTTTCTTTCTCCCACACCTTTTTTTTTCTTTTCCGTAATCAAAAATTCCTTATTCTCTTACCACAACTATTTTCAAAGGCCACGGAGATGATTAGCGGGGTTTTCGAGTGTTTTTGTCTTGCTTTTAACCCCTTCAATATTGTGCCACATTTTAACATTTGTGTACGATTAGACCATCTTATTGACATTAGGAGGAGTCTATGGAGGTCGGAAGATTAAAGGCCACAGTCTTCACTATTTCAATCCCGCACATGAGATTCTAAAGCTGTATAAAGTCACCAGATAGTAAGCAGAATGAATATGGAAACGCGTCATGGTACTGAAGGGGTTAACGTAGAAAACTTAATGATCTGTCACTAGAACACCCTTAAACATCTTTAAAAACGTTTTCCTTGTAACATGACTATTTTCAAAGGGGACAGAGATGATTAGCCAAATTTTTAAGAATGTTTGCTGTTATTAAAGTAGAAATCCTGTTAATGTGTCACTAGAACCATAAAAAAACACTTAAAATGTTCTCCTTTTTCAGCATGACTGTTTTCAAAGGACGCATAAATGATTTGCCAAGTTTTCAAGACAGTTTATCCTGATATTAAATGTAGAAATTCTAGTAATCTGTCATTAAACCCGGAAAAAAAAATATTTAAAACGCTTTGCTCTCTCACCGCGACTATTTCCAAAGGCCACAGAGATGATAGGCCGAATTTTCAAGAGTGTTTGTACTATCATTAATGTAGAAATTCTGTTAATAGTTCACCAGATCCGTAAAAACACTCTTGAAACTAGTGTCATTTCAAATACTAAGTTACATTGCTTCTTTTCTTTCTTTTCTTATTTATACCATGTGGGCTTTTCACGGGAATTTATGGGCTAAAGGGGATACTTTTTGTGGTACCTCCTATCTCAAAGCCCACCCGCTAGGAAACCGTTGCCCCGAGTGATATTTTTCTTTATTTTGTTTTCTAGTTTACTTTCATTTCTTCATCCAATATTTATCGTAACTTTAGCAATTTCTTTCCTTCTTTCTTAACATTATTAGAATTTTCTACATTAAAGTAATCTTCTGTGAAAGTGTATTTTGCGACTCACTGTAGAGGATGTGTGTGTGTGTGTGTGTGTGTGTGTGTGTGTGTGTGTGTGTGTGTGTGTGTGTGTGTGTGTGTGTGTGTGTGTGTGTGTGTGTGTGTGTGTGTCTGTGTGTTTGTGTGTGTGTCATCCTTACATTTCATCATTTCATTATCCTTTCATGCAACCACATAATATTATTTCACCATCATACTTTTCCCTGATTTCACCAATTTCAAAGCATCCCTTCAAATACCATCAGCTTACTCTTACTAACTCTGCCCCCATGCATCTCATCCCCCTTCTTTCATTGTAACCAGACCTCATTCTCTTCCTTATCGTCTTAAACACAGCTAAAACTCAGACCTTTTTTTTCTCCCTCATTGCATTGTGTCCCTGTCTAGGAAACTCACGTAATTACCCATAAGTTCTTTGTCTTGGCCACCTTCAAGTAATGCATCCTCTGTCCTCCACGCCCTTCAAATACCACCAACTTACTCCTACTTACTCTGTCCACATTCTTCTCATTCCCCTTCTTTCATTGTAACCACACCCCATTCTCTTTCTTATCGTCTTAAACACAGCTGAAACTCCGACTTTTTCCCCTCCCTAAGTAACACCTCATTGCATTGTGTCCCTGTCTAGGAAACTGCCACTTAATTACCCATAAGTCCTTTGTCTCGGCCACCTTCAAGTAATGCATCCTCTGTCCTCCACGCCCTTCATATACCACCAACTTACTCTTACCAACTCTTTCCAAATGTTTCTCGTTCTCCTTTCAATGTATCCGCACCTCATTCTTATCCCTATCGTCTTGGCCATCCTCAAGTAATGCATCTTGTCTCCTCTCCTCCCTCGCCTCGCCTCGCCTCGCCTCGCCTCGCCTCGCCTCGCCTCGCCACGCCTGTACAGCTCCACGGGCTCGCTACCCTCGCCTTCTACAGTTACCAGTTCGGGACTCACTTCAACTGCAGGTGGAGTCACGGCATCAGGTGGTGTCGCTACTACCTCGAGGAGACCAGTGAGTGTGGCCGCCTTGCCTCTTACCTGTCGCCTCTTTTGCTCGTCTTTTTCCTCACAAATAGATAAACATTGGTAGTGATAGTGAAAGCTTTGTTTGGTATGCTTATGTGTGTTTTCTTGCTATTAATTGGTTTCCAGTGCTTATTACTATTTATTAATCAATATTTTTCACTATAGAGACGAAGTAGGAGTTAAATTTTAGTTCTCACAAGATTTAACTCTTTCACTACTTTCTAATCAATATTTTCTACTATAGAGACACAGTGAAAGAGTTAAATTTTAGTCCTCACAAGATTTAACCCTTTCACTACTTTCTAATCAATATTTCCCACTATAGAGACAAAGTAGTGAAATGTTAGTCATCACAAGTCACAAGATTTAACCCCTTCATTGTTACTCAGCACAAGTTCCTCAATCACTGAACACTCTGAGGCTACAAATTGCTAAATCTATTTTCTTAAGCCTTTCTTTTTTGCAGATGCTTCTAAAAATGACTCCATACATTGTTTCTAATGGTGTGAACTGTTACGTATCTCAGTAAAACACGTAACATTATATTCAGCTCTCCACCACAACTGACCATCTTTCCCTCACTAATATTTCACAAAGACTGCTACTGATGGGAAAGGAAGGAAAACGTTCGGTTCACTTGATAATCTTAGAAATGAGTAATTTAATTCTTGTAGCGATGGAAAGAGAAAACGTCGACTTAATTGAGGGAGTAACTGAACTAATTATATCACAGACGAATGGAACAGGTTAGATTGGCTTGATAATCTTGGAAATGAGTGGTCTTGAAGCGATGGGAAGTGAAAACGTTGACTTAATTGTAAGGGTAACTCAATTCATTCTTGTTTTGAGGAAGGAAAGAGGTTAGGTTGACTTCACAATCAAAGAAATGGAACGAAAAAAACGTTTATTTATTAATTTCAGGGTTAACTGAACTAATTCGTCTTGCAATGAGAAGGAAAGAGGTTTACTAGTCTACTAATGGAAAGGAAGAGGTTTGCTAGTGCACTAATGGAAAGGAAAGAGGTTTGCTAGTGTACTAATGGAAAGGGAAGAGGTTTGCTAGTGTACTAATGGAAAGGAAAGAGGTTTGCTAGTGTACTAATGGAAAGGGAAGAGGTTTGCTAGTGTACTAATGGAAAGGAAAGAGGTTTGCTAGTGTACTAATGGAAAGGAAAGAGGTTTGCTAGTGTACTAATGGAAAGGAAAGAGGTTTGCTAGTGTACTAATGGAAAGGAAGAGGTTTGCTAGTGTACTAATGGAAAGGAAGAGGTTTGCTAGTGTACTAATGGAAAGGAAGAGGTTTGCTAGTGTACTAATGGAAAGGAAAGAGGTTTGCTAGTGTACTAATGGAAAGGAAGAGGTTTGCTAGTGCACTAATGGAAAGGAAGAGGTTTGCTAGTGTACTAATGGAAAGGGAAGAGGTTTGCTAGTGTACTAATGGAAAGGAAAGAGGTTTGCTAGTGTACTAATGGAAAGGGAAGAGGTTTGCTAGTGTACTAATGGAAAGGAAAGAGGTTTGCTAGTGTACTAATGGAAAGGAAAGAGGTTTGCTAGTGTACTAATGGAAAGGAAAGAGGTTTGCTAGTGTACTAATGGAAAGGAAAGAGGTTTGCTAGTGTACTAATGGAAAGGGAAGAGGTTTGCTAGTGCACTAATGGAAAGGGAAGAGGTTTGCTAGTGTACTATTTAATGCAGTGTTTCTTAGCTCTTTTATTATCACACCCCCTCTAAGAATTTGCCCTTCCCTCCACGCCTCCCTTACATCTATGCATACAATTCCCTCCCAGACTTTTTAAGAGACGATACTTTTGCATTTTCATAAGCTTCTCATCACTTGGGCATGCTTTCATTAAGAGAACGACAAATATAATTAGAGAAATCCCTACTTCTTCCCAAGGGCTCGCACTCCCCTTAGATATTACTGACGCCCCTTAGATGGAACGTGCCCCCCAAACTACTAGTGTACTATTCAATGGGAAGGGAAGAGGTTTGTTAGAGTACTGTTATACATGGCCTTCCGCAGACCACAGCCAGAGGGTCGACCTGGGCATGGGAGAGGGAGTGTTGTGCATCATCTTCGCCATTCTGCTCATCGTCGCCCTCAGAAAGGTACGTGGCGCGGCCAAACAAACACAAACACACACGGAAAAATTGAGTCCTACATAAAACCACCATCACCACCATCACCACCACCACCACCACCACAACAACAACAACCACTACCACCTTACCCTAACTTCATCACAACTAACAACAACAACAACAATAACAACAAACACGGAATATTTGAGTACTGCACACCACCATCACCTTAACCACCACAACTGCTACCACTAAAACCAACCTTATCACAACTAACAACAACAACAACAACAACAACAACAACAAAACAGGAAAAATTTCAGTCTTACATGGAACCACCACCATCACCACCATCACCACAACCACTAAACCACCACTAAACCACCACCACCACAACCACAACCACCACTAAACCACCATTCCCCTCCACAGTACAATTGGTGGCTGGTGTGGGCGTGGCTGACGAAGGCGCTGGCGGTGGTGGGTCTGAATGGGTACTTCATCACGGTGTGGGTTCTGGAGACGTCACGCCACTATCACCAATTTTGGAACCGCCACAACTACGACCAAAATCAAGTGTTCCTGTTGGCCGGTATCATCCTCACTCTCGCCGAGCTGATCTTCATGTTCGTCTTCTGCTGCATTGTGGGTTCCTTCACGCATAAGGTAAGGGTTGAGGGGTTAGGGGGGTTCTGTCTCTATGCCTGTTTTTGTCTGTGTGTGTGTGTCTATTTGTCTACTTGTCTGTCTGTCTGTCTGTCCGTATTCAGAAATGGTTTGCTCTCTCACCACGACTATTTTCCACGGCCACAGAGATGACTGGCGGGGTTTTCAAGAGTGTTTCTCCAGTTCAAAATGTAGAAATCTTGTCACTCTGCCTCTAAAACCGTAATAATCTTAAAAACTCGTGTAAATTTAAATAAAGCCTTCTTAAAATAATGGAGGTGAAGCACAGAAATGTTTGAGAATATGAGTGTATGTCTGTGTATGTCTGTATGTCTGTATATGTCTGTGTATGTCTGTATATGTCTGTATATGTCTGTGTATGTCTATATATGTCTGTGTATGTCTGTATGTCTCTATATGTCTGTGTATGTCTGTGTATGTCTGTATATGTCTGTGTATGTTTGTCTGTCTGTCTGTTTGTTAATGTCTGGCTGTGTCTGTGTCATTTTATCTTCTTTCTTTTTGTTTGTATGTTTTTGTTTGTCTTTCCGTCTTGTTTCTGTCTGTGTCTGTTTGTGTTTGGTTTAGTAGCTATATTTTTTTAGGTGTTTCTTTCTGTTTTGTTTTCTGCCTTGTTGTTTCTCTCTATTTCTCTGTTTTTGTCTGTTCCTGTCTCTCTCTCTCTCCCCACAAAAACTCTCCTTCATACCTTTCTTTGTTCCTCAATTCTTACATCACACACAGTTACAATTACTCACGTTACGCCACACTCAGTCACTTCACTGCTATTTCACGTGTTTAGAGTCTTGGCAAACGATAACGCGTGCTCTGGTTCTTTTGCTTCGTTCCATCAAGGCTAGCTATGTACAGGAGGAAGTGTTGTATTGGCACACTTACTCGCCTCATTACTGCTCCGTGTGTCGTTGAGTACCTTGTGAGTTGAGATACGTAGCTTTATTATTCATGACTGTGCTACTTGCTTATTCTGCTGCTTCATTTATTATTTTGTATCCATTTCTGTAGTTCTATTGCTTATCGGTTTTTTTTTTCTTCTATTTTTCTTGTTCTTTTTCTCTTCTTCTTGTTGTTGTTGTTGTTGTTCTTCTTCATCTCTTTTTTTTCTTCATCATCATCGTTTTCTTGTTCTTCTTCTTCCTCTTCTTCTTCTTCTTCTTCTTCTTCTTCTTCTACCTCATCTTCTCCTATCTATGTGATCTTGTACCCAATTATATTACTTTTTTTTTTACTACTTCTTTCTCCTATTTCTCCTCCTCTTCTTCTTTTATCTTATTGTTCTTTCTTCTTCTATCTATGTAATCTTGTATCTTTTTCCCTATTGCTTATGTTCTTCTTTCCATTTCTCCCTTTCTTTTTTTTTTTTTTCCTTCTCTGTTCTGTCTCTTCTTCTATCTATTGTTATCTTGTATCCAATTATATTTTCTCTATTGCTTCTCATCTTTCTCTTTCTATCTTCTCCTCCTCCTCTTCTTTTACCTGTCTATTCTTTTATCTCTTCTACCTGTGTAATCTTGTACCCAGTTATATTATTATTTTTTTTCTATTTCTTCTCTTTTTCCTTTTGCCTCATCGTTCCGTCCCTTCTCCTTTCTCCTATTTAAACTATTAGAAGTAATCTTGTATTCAGTTCTATAACTTCTGCTGCTTTTCTTCTTCCTCCTTCTGTTTCTCGTCTTTCTCCTTTTTCTTCCCTCCCTTCTCCTACTGTCACTTTTTCTTTTATTTCTTCTGTTTCTATTCTTTCCTCCTCCTCCCCTTTAGAAAGCCCGGCGCTCCTTTTTATCTCCCCAACCCTTCCTTTCCCTTCCCTTTCCTTCCTCTTACCACCACACTCATTCTGCTCCTCCCCTCCGGCCCTTCCTCAGCCAAGCCTTCACCTCATGTGGTTTCCTTGCCTTCCTTCCTTTACTCTTCTTATTATTGTTTCCGCAGTGTTAATTCCGTTCTGTTTTGTCGTGTTTCTTGTTTTGTGTTGTGCTATGCTGTGCTGTGTTGTGCTGTGTTGTGCTGTGCTGTGTGTGTGTGTGTGTGTGTGTGTGTGTGTGTGTGTGTGTGTGTGTGTGTGTGTTATAGCCTATAGCGCCTGTAGGTCTACTTAATGAATATGAGAAGCGGTGTTTAACTTCCACCCATTAGCGGCGCAGGCAATTTTATTTATAGTGGTACCCATATTAGGGCCCATATCACCACCCAAACGCATCTTTGGTGTAAGGCAATTACAGCTCCACCTGGAACCTGGGCATCATGGTGACATGTAAGTAACTTTAAACCACTCGACAAATGACAGTTTCAAGACGGCACGTGATGGGATTCAAACCAACGCACTGACGCCTGCCCGATCCCCACCTTACCCCATTACGTGTGTGTGTGTGTGTGTGTGTGTGTGTGTGTGTGTGTGTGTGTGTGTGTGTGTGTGTGTGTGTGTGTGTGTGTGTGTGTGTGTGTGTGTGTGTGTGTGTGTGTGTGTGTGTGTGTGTGTGTTATACGAAAAAATGTGAATTCCCATCAAGTTGCACAATACTAACTTCTATATGTCTTATTTTTCCTTCCTGTTTTCCGCCTCCATCATTTCCTTCCTTTTTTTTTCTAATTCTGATCTATCTCTCTCCTATTCATCATTTTCCATCCGTATGTACCTTTCCACATACTATACGTGCACCACCACCACCAACCACCACCACCACCACCACCACCGTAACCACAAAGTAACCGGAGTTTCTATAGAGCGTTAACCCTTTGATTGCTAAATATCCTTTCCTGTAACCACTTAATCTTCTTCTCTTATATATGTATTGGACTTTTTAATATGTATTGGTAACCTGAAAAACACAAAAATGGACTTAAACTTTTTTTTCTTTAGCACGTGTAAGCAAATGTGTTAGAGCGGTCTGAGTGTTAAATTCCCACAGAGAGATTCATTCACTAACACTGATGTCTTGTTTAGGGAAAGTCATTAAAGTTGTCTGCACGATTCTCACTGGCAAGAAATGTTCCCTTCAGGCACAGCGACTCACTTCACATCACTTGGGTACCATCTCACTGGCAAGAAATGTTCCCTTTATTAGACAGCGAGACTCACTTCACATCACTTGGGTATCATCTCACTGGCAAGAAATGTTCCCTTCAGGAGACATACATCACTTGGGTATCATCTCACTGACAAGAAATGTTCCCTTCAGGCATAGCGACTCACTTCAGATCACTTACCTATCAACGGCACCCTTGCAAACCTAACCTAACCTAAACTAACCTACTCTACCATATCCTATCCTATCTTACCCTATCATACCATATCTTACCCTATCCATCCTACCCTATCCTAACCTAACCACAACCTGTCGTATCCTACCCTATCCTATCCTATCCTATCCTACCCTATCCTATCCTACCCTATCCTAACCTAACCTAACCTACTCTAACCTAACCTAATTTACCTTAGCTTACCTTACCTTTCGTTACTTAATCCTACCCTATCCTGCCCTATCCTAACTAACTTAATCCTAACCTAACCTAACTTAACCTCACACTTGCACCACATCATAGAGTAACTGCGAGACAAACCTACTCGGGTACTGGCACCTAAGTGAACCTTTTTTTTTTTACCAACCTATCAGTTTTACGTATATGTTTCACCTTAACCCTTTCACTCACACCTGGTTGACATCTTTCTTTAATCACCAATCACGCTAAGACACCTTTACACACCTTTACTTGTTTTGCCTCCCACCTGGTACACACCTTTCCCTGATCACCAATCACTCAAAGACACCTTTACACACCTTTAATTCGGACTCCTACCTGCGCCCACCTTTCCCTAATCCCCAATCACTGAGACATATTTAGTACACACCTTTACTTCTTTTGACTTTCCCTAATCACCAATCACCCAGAG
>NC_059279.1:16504440-16506940 GCF_017591435.1 Portunus trituberculatus | reverse complement strand
TTCGAAACTATCAGATATGTTAACCCTTTCACTGCTAGTCGGAGTCCCCTTCCGGTTATATATATATTTTTAACTTTTTGAAGGACCAGCACCTCAATGAGCCTTTTTTTTTTTTTTTTTCAATATATATTTTGCACTTGGCTGGTGTTCCCTCTTACATAAAAGGAGAAAAATGCAACCAATCACACCATCAACTCCTTCAGTACTGGAACGCATTTCTACCTTGAGTTTTGGGTATGATGAGACGATTTTATTAGCATTAGGAAGGGTCTATGGAGGTCAAAAGATTAATGGCCAGAGTCTTCACTAGTTTAATCCCCATATATGTTTTTGAAGCTGTATAAAATCACCAAATAGTAAGCAGAACGTATTTGAAAACGCATTTTGGTACTGAAGGGGTTAAAAGTAATGCATAAATCTCTCTCGAACCTGCACGGGGACTGGCAACTAAGTGGGCTTTTTTATAACTCTATGTTCCCCTTGGCCAGTTTTCCCCTGTTACATAAAAAAAAACTCATTATAAACCCCGACAAGAAAGGCACATGCATTGAAGGATCAGATTCTCCAATGCATCGCCTGGAGAATATCAAGTAGAGGCTGTAGACGGAATTAAGTGTCCCGGCGTGGCCAACCAGCAGTGAAAGGGTGAATTCCTAAGGGGTCTTGATGCTCCTCTAAGCTAACTTGTTCTTACGTGTTTGAGTAGCGACACGAGAACTTTAAAAAAAATACTCCTAGGGAACAAGAAGAAGAAAAAAAGAAAACATACTTCAATCTCATCATTATAAACGGAGTCTAATAGTTTTTAAAAGTTTGAGGGGAGTATTAAAAGAAAAATATAAACAGAAGGGCTCTCGTACTAAAAATATAAACAGGGTCCTCGTATTAAAAAGAATATTAATAAAGGGTCCTCAAATAATAATAATAATAATAATAATAATAATAATAATAATAATAATAATAAAAAGTGTGAATAAAATGTCCTAATTACAGAAAAGTATGAATAAAAGTTTAAGGATTTTCGTATTAAAAAGTATAAATAAAGGATCCTCGTATCAAAGAGTATAAACAAAGGACCCTAGTATTAAAAGAACACAAATAAAGGATCAGATACTCAAAAAAGAGTATAAATAAAGAATCCTCGAATTTAAAACTACATACAAAGGATCCTCGTATTAAAAGTGTAAATAAAGAATCCTAATATTAAAAAAAGTATAAATAAAGGATCCTAGTACTAAAATAGAAGTATAAAAAGGATCCTTGCATAAAGAAAGTATGAACATAGGATCCTATAATTAAAAAAGCATTAATAAAGGATCCTATGATAAAAAAAAGTATCAATAAAGGATCCTAATATTGAAAAGTAAAAATAAAGGATCTAATACTTGAAAAAACAATATAAAAAGAGTTCTTGTATGAAATGTATTAATAAAAGATCCTATAATCCAAAAATATAAATAAAAGTTCTCGTGGCACTTTGACTGACTCCTGTAGTGCGTTGTAGTAGTGTTAAGGATCTGGCAGGACTCACACCTGTTTAAAAAGTGACATGTGCAAATACCGATAGAGTGTGTAGGCTCAGTGTGTCATCCCTGCGTGTCCAGTGACCATGCAGGGATTGCCAAGAGTGTGTTATCGCTAGAAGAATGCATGTCTTGTTTTTCTGAAGCTTGTGACTTGCTTATGTTTGATACTCTGAAGGATATTGTCATTATTATTGTCGTTATTGTTTTTTTTTTTTTTTTGTCATTGTTGTTACTTTATATTATTTTTTCGAGGTATGTGTTTGAGGTTTGTCTAAGAGGCATTGTACGCACTTGTTGCAACAGAAAAGTAAGCATTTTTTTTTTTTTTTTAGTTTTTAATGGATTTTTCAGTTTGGGTGACTTCTGGATCTCAACACAAGCACACACACACACACACACACACACACACACACACACACACACACACACACACACACACACACACACACACACACACACACACACACACGATGGAGGAACAGTATATGGTAACAAAATATCTACATAAACTATATCACACACACACACACACACACACACACACACACACACACACACACACACACACTTACAGAGCGGCATTATCATCACCCTTAAACCTCATTCCGTCCATTATAAGTAAAAGTTACCCATTAGTTATAAACTACTTAAGACTGTGAGTAATTAGATAGGTAAGCAAGCCAGTTGTGGATGTGTCAGGTGTGTTGAGGAAGACAGTAGTTGTTGTGCTTTCATGTTTGTGTTGTAGTGTGTTGAGTCTGTTGTGTTCACTGTGTTGTTATGCAAGAGTACTGGAATAAAGTGATGCTTTTTTTATATATGTATTTGAGGTGTTTTGCTTTATTTTCTTTCCCTATTGTTTGTGAAAGAGATTTATTTTAAGCTTTATTTTTTACTTTTTTATATATTTTACATTTTTGATATATTTGAGGTGTTTTGCTTTATTTTCTTTCCCTATTGTTTGTGAGAGATTT
>NC_059279.1:16494440-16499440 GCF_017591435.1 Portunus trituberculatus | reverse complement strand
TGGTACATGAATGGATAGACTTAGTGATCGTGTCTGTGGTGAAATGAGAGTCAGTGAAGGAAAGTAAGAGAGAAAGTCATTATAGGTTTGAGATCTGAAGGAACGGGAAGGAACGGGGTGAGTTTGGAAAAGGAAGGAGTAAGTAATGGGTGGTGTGGTAACTCTAATCTTGTTCTTCCTCTTCTTCTTCTTCTTCCTCCTCTTGCTCTTCTTCTATTTCGTCTTCCTCTTTCTCTCGTCCCATTCACATATATTAGATGGTCTAGTGTTATTAATCCTATTTGTTATCCTATTAGTCATGGTGGTTGTTGTAGACCACCTCCTCCTCCTCCTCCTCCTCCTCCTCCTCCTCCTCCTCCTCCTCCTCCTCCTCCTCCTTCTCTTCTTCCTCAACAACAACAAAAGCAGTATCAGCAAAAAACAAGAACAACAAACACAAGGAACATCAAAAACAACAAGAAGAGCATCACCAAAAACAAGAACAACAGCAACAACAACAACAACAACAACAACAACAACAACAACAACAACAACAACAACAACAACAACAACGAAAGCAGCAGCAGCAGCAAAAAGCAGCCAGACCAATAACAATAATAACAACAATAAATCAGGAAACAACTACATCATCATCACCACCACCACCACCACCACCACCAACACCACCACCACCACTTTACTCACGAAACTAAACACACCACCACCATCACCACCACAAAGAACACATAACATAACATAAGCACGGACGCCTCAAGCATTAACCCCTTCAATACTGGTGCACATTTTTACCTTGAGATTTGTGTACGATTAAACCACTTTATTGACACCAGCAAGGGTCTATGGAGGTCAGAAGATTAATGGCCACAGTCTTCACTATTCTAATCCCCCACATGAGTTTCTGAAGCTGTATAAAATCACCATATAGTAAGCACAATGAATATGGAAACGCGTCATGGTACTGAAGGAGTTCAATATTACCAAGGACAGTACTGGGAAGACTGGTAAAGATGCCTTGTACTTGGATTAATAGGTAAATGACACGTACTGAAAGATAAATGAAAATACTCAATTGATCAATACTAAGAGAGAGAAGGGAAGAGTGAGAATACTGATTGATATACCGGGGAAGACTATCAGGAATATACTGGGAAGACTGGTAAGGGTGAGGTATACTGGGAATGATAGCCAGATAACACGTACAGAAAGATAAGTAGAAACAGTTGATCATTACTAAGAGAAAGAGGATTGGCTGACATACCAAAGAAGGACCTCAGGGCAGCATATACTGGGAAAACTGGTAAGGGTGAGATGTACTGGGAATGATAAGTAGACATGCACGAACAGAAAGATGAATAAAAACAGCTGATCATTACTAAGATAAGGAGGGGAGAGGAAGGGAAGAGTGAGAATACTGACTGACTGACATACCAGTGAAGAATCTCAGGGCATTGATGGGAAGACTGGTAAAGCTGCCACGTACTGGATTTTTTTTTCTTCTTTTTGTAATGTAAGAAGGAAAAGGTGGTCAAGGGTACCATAAGAATATAAAGAAAAAAAAGCTCCACTTAGTTGCCAGTCCCCTTGCAGGTCCGAGAGTTGGCCAAAAGAAAGGGATAAATGTGTTGAAACCGTCCTCTTAAATTAAATCAACTCATGGAAGTTGGAAATACAGACGCAAGCAAAGAGTTCCAGAGTTTACTAGAGAAAGGTATGAATGAGTGAGAGTACTGGTTAACGTTTCCATGAGAGAGTAGATTGAAGGGGTAGATGACACGCACATAGATAAGTACAAAGAGTAGGATGGGAAAATGCACAGAAGGTAGATTGAGAATATAAATAGATCGTTACTAAGGGAGAGGAAAGGAGAATGAGAAAACTGATTACCTGACACACGACACGTACGGAAATATGAGTAAAAACAGTCGTGTACAGAAGGTAGAGTGAGAATAGATATAGTTAGAGCGTTACTAAAGGAGAGTGAGAATAGAAATAGCTGGATCGTTACTAAAGGGGGTAGAAAGAAGAGTAAGAATAAACAATTAAATCATAATATCGTTAAGGGGAAAGAAAGGAGAGTGAGATTAAACAGATCGTTATTTAGAGGGAGGAAAAAAGAATCAGAATAAAAATAGATCACTAAGGGGCAAGAAAGGAGAGTGAGAATACAGATACACTACACGACACGTACGGAAAGTAATGTAAAAATAGACAATTCTCAGGACACGTCATTGGGAATACTGGTTCACTGAGGCACTGCATACACAAAGCTTGAAAAAAAAAGAGAAATATAAATTGTAAAAATACGTCATTGGCTACACAAAACTTGAAAAAAAGAAGTCACTGGGTACACAAAGTTTGAAATAAAGGAAAGAGAGAAAAACATGACAGCAAAAAAAGTCCCTGGGTACACAAAGCTTGAAAAAAAGGAAGAAAGAGAAATAAAGATTGCAAAAATACGTTACTGGGTACACGAAGCTTGAAAAAGAGAGAGAAAAAAAAATAAACAAAGCTTGAAAAAATAGAGGAAAGAAAAGAAAATTGACTGCAAAAAAATACGTCACTAAATACGCAATGACTGAAAAACGATGAAGAAAAAAAAAAGGAAAACAACTTGCCACAAAGCTTGAAAAAAAAAGAAAGGGGGAAAAAAAGAACTTGTAAAAATACGTCACTAACGATACCGTTTAATTTCAACTTCCACATGACACATACTTCAAACACACTGACCAAAGCAAAAAAAAAAAAAATAATAAAAAAAAAATTCTCTCTTAACGAACACATTCCCAGTGAGTCACATCCGTCGCTCAACACCAACTCGAAAACAACAAGTAGAACAACAAAAACAAGTACATAAACAACTACAAGTAAAACAAGCAGAAAAACAAGATAAAACAATAAAATTTAGTAAAACAACAAATGGAACAAGCAGGAAGACAAGTAGAACAAATACAAAACAATTAAAACAACAAAAACAAGCAGAAAAAACAAGTAAACAAGAAAAACAAGGTTAAACAATAAAATCTAGTAAAACAACTAATGGAACAAGGACTAAGACAAATAGAACAAGCAAAAAAAACAATGAAAACAACTAAAACAACAAAAAATAACAAAAACAACAAGAACAATAAAAGAAATCGTAAAAACAAGAAGGAGAAAATCAAGGAAAAACAAGTAAAACAACAATTAAAACACCTAAAAACAACAAAAAATAAGAAAAACAAGAACAAAAAAAAAAAAAAATCGTAACACAAGTAAAACAAGGAACAACAAGCAGAACAAGAAAATAATAAAAGTAAAACAATAACACATGGAACACTTACAACAACACAAACTAGTAAAACAACAAAAACAAGTGAAAACAAGCACAAAAACAAGTGAAAACAAGCACAAAAACAAGATAAAATAAAAAAATAAAGACAAGTCAAGCTGAGTCAATAGAAAGCTTTAAAAGAAAGTTAGGTTAGGTTAGGTTTCTTTTCTTCTTTTCCTTTTCTGCTTCTTTCCCTTTTTTTCTTCTTATTTTCTTCTTTTTCCTCTTCTTTCCCTTTTTTCTTCTTTCTTTTCTTCTTGTTTTCTTCTTTTTCCTCTTTTTCCTTTTCTTCTTCTTTTCTTCTTGTTTTCTTCTTTTCCTTTCTTTTCCTTTTTCTTCTTCCTTTTCTTCTTTTCCTCTTCTTTTCCGTTTTCTTCTTCCTTTCTTCTTGTTTTCTTCTTCCTTTCCTTCTTGTTTTCTTCTTTTCCTTTCTTTTCCTTCTTCTTCCTTTTCTTCTTGTTTTCTTCTTTTTCCTCTTCTTTTCCTTTTTTCTTCTTTCTTTTCTTCTTATTTTCTTCTTTTCCTCTTCTTTCCTTTTTCTTCTTCCTTTTCTTCTTTTGTCTTCTTTTCCTTTTCTTCTTCTTTTTCTTTTTCTTCTTCCTTTTCTTCTTGTTTTCTTCTTTTCCTTCTTTTCCTTTTTCTTCTTCCTTTTCTTCTTTTCCTCTTCTTTTCCTTTTTTCTTTTCTTCTTCTTTTTCTTCTTGTTTTCTTCTTTTCCTTTTTCTTCTTTTCTTTTCTTTTGTTTTCTTCTTTTTCTTCTTTTCCTTTTCTTCTTGTTTTCTTCTTTTCCTCTTCTTTTCCTTTTTCTTCTTCCTTTTCTTCTTGTTTTCTTCTTTTCCTCTTCTTTTCCTTTTTCTTCTTCCTTTTCTTCTTTTTCCTCTTCTTTTCCTTTTCTTCTTCCCTTTCTTCTTGTTTTCTTCTTCCTTTCCTTCTTGTTTTCTTCTTTTTCCTCTTCTTTTCCTTTTTCTTCTTCCTTTTCTTCTTTTTTTCTTCTTTTCCTTTTTCTTCTTCCTTTTCTTCTTCTTTTCTTTTTCCTCTTCTTTTCCTTTTCTTCTTGTTTTCTTCTTTTTCCTTTTCTTTTCCTTTAAACTTCTCTTTTCTTCTTGTTTTCTTCTTTTCCTCCTTTTCCTTATTTCTTAGGTTTCTTTCTTTTCTTTTCTTCTTTTCCTCTTTTTTTCTTTTTCTTCTTTCTTTTCTTCTTGTTTTCTTCTTTTCCTCTTCTTTACCTTTTTCTTCTTCCTTTTCTTCTTGTTTTCTTCTTTCCTCTTCTTTTCCTTTTTTCTTCTTCCTTTTCTTCTTTTTCCTCTTTTTTCCTTTTTCTTCTTCTTCTTTTCTTCTTGTTTTCTTCTTTTTTCCTTCTTGTTTTTTTCTTTTTCCTTTTCTTTTCCTTTTTTCTTCTCTTTTCCTTTTCTTCTTTTCTTTCTTCTTTTCCTTCTTCTTCTTCCTTTTCTTCTTGTTTTCTTCTTCTTTTTTCCTTTTTCTTTTCCTTTTCTTCTTGTTTTCTTCTTTTCCTCTTCTTTTCCTTTTTTCTTCTTTCTTTTCTTCTTGTTTTCTTCTTTTCCCCTTCTTTTCTTTTTCTTCTTCCTTTTCTTCTTTTTCCTCTTCTTTTCCCCTTCTTTTCTTTTTTCTTCTTCCTTTTCTTCTTGTTTCCTTCTTTTCCTCTTCTTTTCCTTTTTCTTCTTCCTTTTCTT
>NC_059279.1:16469440-16489440 GCF_017591435.1 Portunus trituberculatus | reverse complement strand
ATGGAAAAACACTCTTAAGAATCCGGATATTAGTAAATGTAACCTCTGAAAACAATGGCGATGAAGTTACACGAGTTATTACAGGTTTTATTTTTCTCTGATTAACATCACCTTTACATAATTAAAAGGAGAGACACTAATCAGAACACAGTTAACAATTTTTGTGGCCTTTGAAAATTGTGGCGATGAAGTTACACTGTTTTTTTTTTTTTACTTATTTTTCATGGTTCTAGTGGCAAGTTAACATATTTCTTCATTACTAACAGGAAAAAACATTCTTGAGAACACGGCTAATCGTTTACGTGGCCTTTGAAAACAGTGGCGATGAAGTTATACGAGTTTTTACTTCTTTTATGGTTCTAGTGCAGTGGTTCTTAACCTGGGGTACCTGTACCCCAAAGGGGTACGAAACTTAAACCTAGGGGTACGAGACATGGTAGCCAGTGCAATGGTACCCTATATTTACCATGAGGAAACAAAATCATATATTTTCCTAATTTTTCTCTTACTATAATTGTCTCAATTTTTTAAAGTTGGTGTTAATTTGTTGGCGTATTATGTAGTATTACTCATAATTACTGTTATAATTTGCATTCATTGAATCCTACTAATTAACACTTTTCATTTGAAATAAAAAAAAAGTGCCTTTGTTCAGTAATTAAAAAATCTAATAATTTCTCAGCAAGGTTTTTATCACTAATCCTTTTCATATGTTTGTATAGAAATTTTTCTGAGATATCAAGGGGAACGGGCACTGAAAAAGGTTAAGAACCACTGTTTTAGTGGAAGATTAACACGATATTTGCAATAATAACAGGAGAATGATTTGAGAACACGGCTAATCGTTCTGGACTTTGAAATACAGTTGCGATCAAGTTACAAAGATCTTTTTAGATGGTTTTCTTATGGTTCTACTGACAGATCATGATTTCTGCATTATCAAAAGAAAGACACTATTAAGAACCATGCTAATCGTCTCTATGGCCTTTGAAAACAGGTCATTACAGATGTTTTTCTAGTTCTGGTGGCAGATTAACACGATTTCTGATTTATTAACCACTTCAGTACTGGAACATATCTTTACTTTGAGTTTAGGGCGTGATTACGAGTAGACGATTTTATTGACATTAGCATGAGTCTATGGAGTTTAGAATATTAATGGCCACAGTCTCCACTATTTCAATACCCGACATGAGTTTTCAAAGCTGTATAAAATCACCACATAATAATCAGAATGAATATAGAAACACGTCAAGGTACTGAAGGAGGTTAAGAGGAAATATATACACTCTTAAAAGAATAATGTTAATACTCTCTATGGCCTTTAAAAACAGTGACGATGGAGTTTTATGGCTTTTCAGAGATGTTTTTAATAATAATAGAGGCAGATTAACACGATTTCTGCCTTAATAACAGGAAAACACTCGAAAAATATTGTAATCATTCCTCTTTATTTTATGTAAGAGAGGACTGACCAAGGGCAACAAAAATATGAAGAAGAAAAAAACCCCACCCAGTCTCCTTATAGAGCCGATAGAATTAACCAAAAGATAAGGATAAATGTCTTCAAAACGTCTAACAGCTGTAAATAAGAATCTGGTTAATTATTTGTGTCCTCCCCCCTTTGAAAAACAGTCCAAGTGAGAGAGCAGAGTCTACCCTACAGGTGACTCTGCCTCCTCCTACCTGCGGCCTCATTGAGAGCGTGAGGCGGTGCATGGAAGAACTCACGGCCCCAGGAAGTCAGAAATGTGTAGCGTGCGCAGCGTGTGTTGGAGTTACATGTGGAAGAAGAGGAAATGTGTGTGTGTGTGTGTGTGTGTGTGTGTGTGTGTGTGTGTGTGTGTGTGTGTGTGTGTGTGTGTTTAATAAGCATACATACCACACATATTCTCATACACACACGCACCTACACCCACACAAACACACTCACACACACACACACACACACACTCTCTCTCTCTCTCTCTCTCTCTCTCTCTCACACACACACACACAAGTAGATGGAAAACACACATGTACACATATACACATACGTACACACAGAGTAAGGTCTACATACACAAGGACAAAGGGAATCAGAGAAACGGGTACAATACACAAGGTCACACACACACACACACACACACACACACACACACACACACACACACACACACACACACACACACACACACACACACACACACACAGTAAAGGTTCAAGGAAAATAAGTTAAAAATGTGAAGGAGTGAAAGAGAAATGCAAGAAAATGGTGAAGGATAGAAAAGTAGGAAGCAATAATAGGAAGAGAGATAAAGGAATTGAAGGAGGAGGAGGAGGAGGAGGAGGAGGAGGAGGAGGAGGAGGAGGAGGAGGAGGTGGTGGTGGTGGTGGTGGTGGTGGTGGTGGTGGTGGTGGTGGTGGTGGTGAAGAAGAAGAAGAAGAAGAAGAAAAAAAGTTGAAAAAGAAGAAAAAGAAGAAGAAGAAGAAGAAGAAGAAGAAGAAGAAGAAGAAGAAGAAGAAGAAGAAGAAGAAGAAGAAGAAGAAGAAGAAGAAGAAGAGGAATGAAATAATACGAAAATAACATCAAAAATCATTAAGAGAGAGAGAGAGAGAGAGAGAGAGAGAGAGAGAGAGAGAGAGACTTCAACAGCATCCACACGAACCTATCCTCCTCCTCCTCCTCCTCCTCCTCCCACCAGCTTCGGCTAGTGGGATGGGTGGGTGGGGAGGAGCCTTCTGCTTTGCTGTCCTGTCTCTAACACTATGTAGTTAGTATAGAATAGTTAACCAAGCAGCCTAGTAAGGACCCCATGGTCTGTTGTTGCTTGGTCTTTCCTTTGTATCCTCCTCCTCCTCCTCCTCCTCCTCCTCCTCCTCCTCCCATCAGTCGGATACATGGATACTGCGCCAGAAAATGAAACCTCACTTAAAGCTGCCATCTGTGGTGGTGGTAGTAGTAGTAGTAGTAGTAGTAGTAGTAGTAGTAGTAGTAGTAGTAGTAGTAGTAGTAGTAGTAGTAGTAGTAGTAGTAGTAGTAGTAGTAGAAGCTGTTACCGAAAGAAGAGGAGAGGAGGAGGAGGAGGAGGAGGAGGAGGAGGAGGAGGAGGAGGAGGAGGAGGAGGAGGAGGAGGAGGAGGAGGAGGAGGAGGAGAAGAAGAAGAAGAAGAAGAAGAAGAAGAAGAAGAAGAAGAAGAAGAAGAAGAAGAAGAAGAAGAAGAAGAAGAAGAAGAAGAAGAAGAAGAAGAAGAAGAAGAAGAAGAAGAAGAAGAAAAGAAGAAGAAGAAGAAGAACAAGAACAAGAAAAACAAAAGACAGAAAGAAAACAGAAAAAAAGAAAGAAAGAAAGAAAGAAAGAAAGAAAGAAAAAGAAGACCTAAACAGAGGAAGTAAAATGACGAGAATAATAACAAAACCAAAACAAAACAAACAAATAAAACACAACAATAATAAGAATAAGGAAACGGAAATGAATGAATAAGAGGTAGGAGCGAAAAGGAACACAAACAAACACAAACAAATCAACGGAATCAAAACAGGAAACACACAGAAAAACACAAAAAATGAAACACTATCAATGAAACAAGCAATTGTGTCACAACATTAAACACACACACACACACACACACACACACACACACACACACACACACACACACACACACACACACACTCTCTCTCTCTCTCTCTCTCTCTCTCTCTCTCTCTCTCTCTCTCTCAGTACACCCAAGTCACGCTAATATAACTTTTTACATCCTATAACACGGAGGAGGAGGAGGAGGAGGAGGAGGAGGAGGAGGAGGAGGAGGAGGAGGAGGAGGAGGAGGAGGAGGAGGAGGAACAAATAAAAAAGGAAAAGAAAGGAGGAAAGAATGAAAGAAAAAAAATAAGGATGCGAAGAAAAAAAAATAAGAAAAATATGACAAAAAGTGAAAAAAAAAGAAAATGAAAAAAAAAAAAAATAAGTGAGTGAGTGGTTAGGTTGGTCTTGGGTATATTAATTAATTGTTCTGGCCTCTCTCTCTCTCTCTCTCTCTCTCTCTCTCTCTCTCTCTCTCTCTCTCTCTCTCTCTCTCTCTCTCTCAGGTGTTTTGGACTAGCTTGTTCACCTGAGTCACGTCTTCATTACCTGCTCTGTACACATCAAGGTAAGCTTCACCTGTTCTTTAAATGACCTCTCTTCTATATTTACGTTTATCATTCTTTTCTTACTTATCCTTTCTTTTTTATTACAAGTCTTTAATTTTACCTGTGTTTAACTCCCTCAGTGCTATGACGCGCTTTTATATTCATTCTGCGTACTATTTCGTGATTTTATACAGCTTTAGAGATTTATATGGGGTTAAAATAGTGAAGACTCTGGCCATTAATCTTCTAACCTCTATAAACCCTTCCTAATGTCAATAAAATCATCTTATCATACCTAAATCTCAAGGTAAAAATATATGTCCCCAGTACTGAAAGGGTTAATAATTGTTGTTTTTTTATTAGATATACCTGTTCTTTTCATTTACGTGTGTTGTGTCATTGTTTTCCTCTCTGTCCCTTTTCTCAGTGTTGTGAAAGTTATCTCAGGACAAGTACAGTTACAAAAAGGTATTAGATTGACCCCTTCAGTACCAGGAGACGTTTCCATATTTATTCTGGCGATTTTATACAGCTTCAGAAACTTACATGGGGATTAGAATAGTGAAGACTGGCTATTAATCTTCTGACCTCTGTACACTCTTTTTAATGTAAACGAAACTGTCTAACGTGCCCAAAACTCATGGTAGAAATGCGTCCCAGTACCGAAGGAATTAAAGACAAAGAAATTAATGTGGAGGCCGGAAAAAAGGCAGGGATTCCATTACGATAAGAGAACAATTACGTATTAGAGCATCAATAAACTGTCTGGTCTATTTATGAAACTTGTCACTAATACGCAACAAAATTTAATGATACGTTTTTTCCTCTTTCGTATCGCTATTTTGCTGTTTATTTCCTGTTAATATACTGATACGTAACAAAAATTTAATGATATTTTTACTCTTTCGTATCGCTATTTTGTTGATTTATTTCGTTACTAAACTGATACGTTACACAATTTAATGATACTTTTTTTTCTCTTTCGTATCGCTATTTTGCTTATCTTTTTCTTATTATCAAACTTCCCACTGTCGTTTCTTTCTTGTTGAGATTGTTGAGGGTTCATTTACGTTCTTCCTCTACAAAATGCAATGGTACTTTTTTTTATCTACATTATTATCCTTTTTTTTTCTTTTTACCTATTATTAAACTTCCATTGTCATTTCTTTCTTATTGATATCATTTAGTATACTTGCCATTCACTTTTTACGATCTCTCTCTCTCTCTCTCTCTCTCTCTCTCTCTCTCTCTCTCTCTCTCTCTCTCTCTCTCTCTCTCTCTTCACCTATTACTAAATTTCCCATTGTCATTTCTTTGCTATTGATTTCATTTAGTAAACTTGCTATTTACTTTCTTCTCTACAAAAAACGATACTTCTTTCTTTTATCTTCATTTTTTCCGCTATTTCTAAACTTCCCTTGTCACTTCCTTCCTGCTGATTTCGTTTAGTACACTCGACATTCACTTTCTACATCTACAAATTACAATTTTTCTTGCTTTTATCTACATTACGATTTTTTTTCTTCCTATTCATAAACTTCCATTGCTATTTTATCCCTATCAATATCATTTAGTAAGCTTGCTATTAACTTTCTTACTCTACAAACTACGATTCTTCTTTCTTTTATCTACATTACGACCCTTCTTTCTATTCCTAACTTCCATTTTCATTTCTTTCCAATTGATATAATTTAGTAAACTTGCTATTAACTTTCTACCTCTACAAATTACGATTCTTCTTTCTTTTATCTACATTACAACCCTTCTTTCTATTCCTAACTTCCATTCTCATTTATTCCCATCTGATATCATTTAGTAAGCTTGCTATTAACTTTCTACCTCTACAAAATACGATTCCTCTTTCTTTTATCTACTTTACGATCCCTCTTTTCCATATTCCTAAACTTCCCATTGCCCCTTCTTTCCTATTAATAAGTAAGTAAATAAGTGAGTATAACTTTATTATTCCACAAACAATGAAAACTACAAGGTTCGCATAATAGGAATTTGATAACACACAATGAATAATGAAATGTCACATCAAAGATAACATCAGTCTCAAATAACGAAAGCATAGAAGAACTTTTTTTTTTTATTTACAGTTCTAAATATCGTTTAGTAATCTTGCTATTAACTTCCTATCTCCACAAATTACGATACTTCTCTCTTCTTATCTACATTACGATCCTTTTTTCTTCCTATTCCTAAAATTCCCACTGCCATTAATTTCCTATTGATATAATTTAGCACCTCCCATTCACTTCCTACTTCACTTTCTTACTCTCTTTTTGAAAGTTAACCCCTTCAGTACTGGGACACATTTTTTACCTTGAGATTTGTGTACCATTAGACCATTTCATTGACATTAGCAAGGGGCTATGGGAGTCAGAAGATTAATGGCCACAGTCTTCACTATTTCAATCCCACATGAGTTTTTGAAGCTGTATAAAATCACCAAATAGTAAGCTGAATGAATATGAAGACGCGTCATGGTACTGAAGGAGTTAAGAGAGGGCAGCAAGTGTCTCCGGTACCCTTGACTTGTGAGCCATCAAATTCCACCTCGTTTTGTATTCCTGATAGTATTGAATCATACTTTCCTTGGAGTTACCTTCACATGACACGTATTCCATTAGTAGCTTGCACACACACGCACACACACACACACACACACACACACACACACACACACACACACACACACACACACACACACACACACACTGGCATCATCATTATTACCGCCACCATCACCACGTTCGTAAATATTTTAAAAACCAACCAGAGAGAGAGAGAGAGAGAGAGAGTGTGTATCCATGACCTTCACTGATCACCAAGAAGGAAATGAAGAAAAGACAAGAGTAAAGATAGGAAATAAAGAACGGAAGAGATGAATTACGAAGGAAAGGAAAACAAGAAAAATGTCATGAATTTATAAAGGAAGGAAGAAAGACAGGAAGAAAAAGACGAAGGAAGGAAGGAAGAAAATGAAAAAAAAAAGAAGGAATGAGAGAAGAGGAAAGAAAGTTAAATAAAGGAGGGAAGAAAGAAACGTTACAAATTAATGAAGGAAGTAGGAGGACGGGAAGAAGAGAACGAAGGAAGGAAGGAAGGAAGGAAGGAAGGAAGGAATGAAGGAAGGAGAAGAAATGAGAGGAAAAGAGAACAGGAAGCATAACACATTTATCAGGATATGAGGTATAGACCAAATTTTAGAGCACGCACACACACACACACACACACACACACACACACACACACACACACACACACACACACACACACACACACACACACACACACACACACACAACGATTTAAGCAAAAAAAAACTTATTTACAACTAAAACAGCATCTTTTTACCAGAATACCAAATAAAACCGAGAGAGAGAGAGAGAGAGAGAGAGAGAGAGAGAGAGAGAGAGAGAGAGAGAGAGAGAGAGAGAGAGAGAGATGTATGACTAAAATAAATATCACATGAATCATAACTTCCTCACAGATAATAATAAAAACAATGACATCATGTTTTGTAACTTGCACTCACCACGTCCAGGCAATCACAAAGGATCGCAAAGGAATAACAAGCGTCCGCACCACAAACGAAGCGACTACAGTAATCCTAAACGTTTTCTCGTCCTGCCTCTTACATTGGCCACATTGTAATGAGCTAATATTCCAGGTGTTTTTTTTCTTTTATCCTTTTTTTATGGTTCCAGATACGATTTAATTAAGGAAAATAGGAAAACAAATGACTAGAGATATTATTTTTCAGAACGTTTCATTTTTATTATTTTTTTATGGTTCTAGATACAATTTAAGCAAGGAAAATAGGAAAATAAAAGGAAAAATTGATGTAAGCTTATTTTTCAGAACGTTTTTTTTCTATGGTTCTAGATACAATTTAAGCAAAGAAAATAGGAATAAATAAGGGAAAATTTTCAGATCACAGCCAAATATTACTTCTAGCAAGGATTCTGTAGCTATTAATAGGAAATGAAAGAAAAACATTAGAACACAAAGAAATATCAATAATGGAGATGAGAGAGAGAGAGAGAGAGAGAGAGAGAGAGAGAGAGAGAGAGAGAGAGACCCACTGAGACAACATAACAAACTGTAATGAACTTTAATTAAAATCTACAAGGCATTTTATCACTCTAGACACAAATTAACAAATATTTCACGCTCACCAAGAAGAGAAACACACATACAAACACACACAACAATCCCTACACCACTTATAAACAAACCAGAAGAGAGAGAGAGAGAGAGAGAGAGAGAGAGAGAGAGAGAGAGAGAGAGAGAGAGAGAGAGAGAGAGAGAGAGAGAGAGAGAAAGAGACAGAGGCAGACAAAATAAAAGTAAAAAAAAGTAAATAAATAAATAAATAAAACACTAAAACACAAAACTTAACCTAAAAACACTAAGACAAACCAAGATATCCTACAATCCTACAATCCTTCAACACGGAACGCCTGAGGGAATGAGAGAGAGAGAGAGAGAGAGAGAGAGAGAGAGGGAGGGAGGGAGCAGCGCGCTATCCTGAGAGAAACCACTGATCCAGCACCAGGTGAAGGCTGCTGGGAGGGACGCACAGGTAACCACAGACAGGTGATCACGGAGCGAGTAATGCGTGGACAAAGTACTCGTATAGGGATGACAGATGAACAAAAGAGTGGCTGTGTAGGGGCCGGGAGACACTGGGTGAAGGCTGAGTTACGGGACGGAGGTATGGGTGGGTGGGTGAGTGGGTAGATGAACGGATGAGTGGCTGGGTTGGGTGGATGTTTAGGTGGGATGATTAGATGGATGGATGGAAGGAAGGAAGGATGGTTAGGTGGGATGATTAGATGGATGATGGGATGGTGGGTGGGATGTATGGATGGAAGGAGAGAAGGAAGGAAGGAAGGAAAGATGGTTAGGTGGGATGGTTAGATGGATGATGGGATGGTGGGTGAGATATATATGGATGAAGGGAAGGAAGGAAGGAAGGAAGGAAGGAAGGAAGGAAGGAAGGAAGGAAGGAAGGAAGGAAGGAAGGAAGGAAGGAAGGAAGGAAGGAAGGAGGAGAGGAGAAAATATAATAGGTGCGTGCATACATACGTGTTAATATAGGTAGATTTAGATTTATAGATAGATAGATAGATAGATAGATAGATAGATAGATAGATAAATAGACTGACTGATAAATAGAAACAGACAGATAGATAAATACTCGTAGCTACATGCAAATATACATATATATACATACATACATATAGATAAATAGATAGATGGAGAAATACAAAATTAGAATAGATAGATAGACAAAACAAATAGAGAGATACATAGAGATTTAAAGCATGGATAAACACACACACACACACACACACTAATTACCAGGTAGAGCCAATTAAGATCCAGTTATAAGCACACACAGGTAACACACGTGAGAGGAGCAGCAAATTGGGGCAAATAGGTAAACCATAGGTAAATAAAAGGAGCAACACACTAATAGAGAACTACCATCAAGTCGGCCTTTTTTGTGGGGCTGGCCTTCTCTCCTACATAAAATAAAAGGGTGTAGAATTAGTATAAGCTACATCACAGCAACACGAAGACACACAAACCATATACATAAATCACCCATATATATAAGTAACGGGAAATAAAGGTAGAAATGCGAAGAAACAGGTAAATCAGAGCACAGGTGAGATGAAAATAGAGTAAAAGGATCAATAAACAGACAGACAGGTAGACAGACACACAGATAGGCAGGCAGACAACCACCGCTAATTCAATTTCAAGATATATCCTTTTTTTTTTTGGTGGGGGATGGTGGGAGGGGACGCTAACTCTCTCGGAACTGCAAGAGGACTGGTATCTTAGAGAGCCATTTTGTATCATCGTATGTTATCTTTGACTAGCTTTCCTCTCTTACTTATAAAAAAAAAAAACACCTTAACCTTTCCAGTCACCTCTATCCTCCCCCTCTTCTCTGTCTCCTCACTCGTCCTACCTGTTACCTATACATATAGTTTACCAGTCACCTACATCCTCCCTCTCTCTGCCTCCTCGCTCGTGCTACCTGTTATCGCGGCAGTTTAGCAAGCGCAGCCAGGTGTAGAGCCGCCCCGCAGACGCACTCCCAGCCACCCAGCCACCCAGCCACACAGCCAGCCACGACCCCCACGCAGCCCCGCATCCTGGTACTGCACTGCCACTGACTCTGCAGGAATGCGCGGCACGCTGGCACACACATGCAAACTGGGTGACTTTGAGGAGGGACGCGCGGAAGGAGGGAATGAAAAAGAGAGAGAGAGGAAGAGGAATATGAAGGAGAGGTGGAGAGGAGGATGAAGGAAATTGAGACGTGTTAAAGGTAAGGGAATAAAGTCTCTCTCTCTCTCTCTCTCTCTCTCTCTCTCTCTCTACATATAGAATAGAATAACTGAAGAGAGAGAGAGAGAGAGAGAGAGAGAGAGAGAGAGAGAGAGAGAGAGAGAGAGAGAGAGAGAGAGAGAGAGAGAGAGAGAGAGAGAGAGAGAGAGAGAGAGAGAGAGAGAGAGAGACTAGAAACATATAAAAAGAAAACTCAAAACAGATATATTTTTTTAGACACAGACACTGACCAAAAAATCACTAGAAAATGAAAAAAAAAAAAAGACATTTAATTCCCATACCCAGCCAGATAACACGATACAAAGCTACGCAAGTAATACAAAGATACGACACTTCAAATACGAAAAGAGAAAAAAAAAAAAAATGGGCGGAGTAAAAAGGAAAACAAAGGAAGGAAAATACGAGCCATGAACTATTTTTTAAAGAAAGGAAAGGGAAACAGAAGGAAATAAATAAACATTAGTAAAAACGTCAACACAAAAGTAAATACAGGTTATAAACAGACATGATGCAGGAAAGTTGTAAGAAAAATTGAGGAAAGTGAAGATGGAAAAGAGGAATAATAACAATGTTGATAATGATGTAAGAATGAAAGGAGAAAGCAAGAATAAGCAGAGAGAGAGAGAGAGAGAGAGAGAGAGAGAGAGAGAGAGAGAGAGAGAGAGAGAGAGAGAGAGAGAGAGAGAGAGAGAGAGAGAGAGAGAGAATATGCAAATAATTCATGTTTTATTTATGAATTGTAAGTCATGAACTTGTACAGAGGAGGAGGAGGAAAAGGAGGAGGAAAAGGAGGAGGAGGAGGAGGAGGAGGAGGAGGAGGAGGAGGAGGAGGAGGAGGAACGATGAAGACTATAGGATAATGACAAAGACGAAGACGGTGACAAGGAGGAGGAGGAGGAGGAGGAGGAGGAGGAGGAGGAGGAGGAGGAGGAGGAGGAGGCAGGGACCGAAACAGGATGCACTAAGGACACCGTAGCCTCCCTTCCTCTCGTCGCCGCCCTAAGGATCCTTCACCTCGCCCTCAGGAGCTACGCCATGCCTCCTCCTCCTCCTCCTCCTCTTATTTTACCTTCTCTTCCTCTCTTTTGCATATCTTTTTCCAGTACACATCTCTCCTTCGAAACCACAATGCACGAACACACACACACACACACACACACACACACACACACACGACTGACTCATACATAAATTTGCGTATGTATACATGGCCAGTTCATATACACTAAAATACGTACAGGCACATACATCACATCACTGACACACACACTGGAGGATACAATACGTGTACACACACACACACACACACACACACACACACACACACACACACACACACACACACACACACTGAAGGATACAATACGTATCCTCATCACACACACACACACACACACACACACACACACACACACACACACACACACACACACACACACACACACAAGGATACACATCACACACACACACACACACACACACACACACACACACACACACACACACACACACACACACACACATGTAGTACTATATGGTGTTAAAATTTTTCTAATGCATCAGTAGTAGTAGTAGTAGTAGTAGTAGTAGTAGTAGTAGTAGTAGTAGTAGTAGTAGTAGTAGTAGTAGTAGTAGTAGTAGTAGTAGTAGTAGTAGTAGTAGTAATAATAATAATAATAATAATAATAATAATAATAATAATAATAATAATAATAATAATAATAATAATAATAACAATAATAATAATTTTCCATTTCTACTTTTATCTCTTATTTAGTTTCTTTCTACGATCACCATTAGTATTATTGTTTCTGCTACTTTTTTTTTCCTCTCTACATCTTTTTCTTCTTTTCTTCTTTTAATTCAGCTTGGAGTCATTATTATTGTTTTTATTTTCGTCGCTGTTGTCGTCATTGTTGTGGTTACTTATACAAAGTTTTCACCTTTACCACTCCCATAACATTAGACACCACCACTACCACCACCACCACCACCACCAAGTACCAGGAACCTACCCAAACAAGTTTATGGAGTGACTCAAACTAGTTACATACCAGGAAACATTTACATCACCTGAGCAGCTCACGTGATGCCTTGTTCCCTGACATCCCCTGAGTACCGCCTCCACCCTCGCCTTGCTTCACGACGCATTTACAAGGAAGTTAGCGATGAAAAAGACAACAGTTTGCTATTCTTAAAAGTTTAAAGATTGGCCGTGGCTGTGGAACATGTCAAGGTGTCTCAGAATGGTAGTTAACGAAAGATGGAGAGGTTAGTAATGGAACAGAACAGTGCCTTACAGTGATTCAGCCTTCCTGTGTCTTTGCAATTTTTTCCTAGTTTTAAGATTACCTGTGGCTATTCAATAAGAAAAGCTGTCGCAGAATGGTAGTAAAGGAAAGGTGAAGAAAAGGTTCATAGTGAAACAGAACAGTATCTTACAGTGATTCAGCCTTCTTGTGTCTTTGCTATTTCTTTTCTAGTTTAACGAGTTTCTGTGGCTGCTAAACAAGTAAAGGTGTCACAGAATAATAAGGTGGAAAGGTGGAAAGCTTAGTAGTGGAACAGAACAATGCCTTACAGAACCTCAGCCTTCCCTGTGTCTCTGCTATTTTTTCCTAGTTTAATTAAAGATTGGCTTTGGCGGTTGAACAAGTAAAGGTCACACAGAATAGTATGTTGGAAAGGTGGAAGAGTTAACAGTGGAGCAGAACAGTGCCTTACAGTGACTCAGCCCTCCTGTGTCTTTGCTATTTTCTCCTAGTTTAAAGATTGCCTGTGGCTATTCAATAAGTAAGCGTGTCTCAGAATAGTAGTAAAGGAAAGGTGGAATGGTTAGTAGTCGAGCAGAACAGTGTCTTACTGAACCTCAGCCTTCAGATGTCTCTATTTTTTTTCTTTTTTTCAATTTAAAGATTTTCTGTGACTGATGAATAAGTAAACGTGTCTGAGAATGGTAAGGTGGAAGTCTCATAGTGAATAAATTGTTAATCCTTCAATACCATGACGTATTTCCATTTTCATTCTGGTGACTATTTGGTGATTTTATACAGCTTCAGAAACTTAGATGGGGGATTAAAATAGTGAAGACTGTGGCTGTTAATCTTCTGACCTCCACAGACCCTTCCTAATGTCAATAAAATGGTCTAATCGTACACCAATCTCTAGGTAAAAAAGTATCCCAGTAACGAAGGGGCTAAGAAAAGGCAGGAAAAGATTAATAGGTGCAGTGCCTAACAGTGACTCAGCCTTCCTATGTGTTGAAACCTTTGCCCAGAATATCGAGGCGTCTGTGCAAACCATTCAATACATCGTAAAGCAGCAAATAAAGTGGACATTCTTATCGGCTTTTCCTTTCCCTTGTGGCAAAATGTGGCCTTGACAGTCACCTGATAAGCGCGCTGCGTCTCTTCCTCTTCCTCTTTTTCTTCTTTACTTCTTGCTCCTTGTGATTCTTTCAATTACACCATTATTGCTTCTACTACTACTACTACTACTACTACTACTACTACTACTACTACTACTACTACTACTACTACTACTACTACTACCATTATTACCGATACTACTACTATTAGTACTACTACTACTATTACTTACTACTAATACTACTAATACTGGTACTACTATTTATAATAATAATAATAATAATAATAATAATAATAATAATAATAATAATAATAATAATAACAGCAATAATAACAAAAATATTTATCTAATAATCGATGTACGTTTTTCAACAATAAAGAAAGAATTACAGATCTCTCTCTCTCTCTCTCTCTCTCTCTCTCTCTCTCTCTCTCTCTCTCTCTCTCTCTCCCAGGAACCATTTATTTCCATCCGCGTCACTACAATAGAAACTTAGGAACACCAGAGCACTTCCCCCAAGAAAATTCTCTCGAAGTACTGCGATAACCAGGGAGTAAGTGGAAGGGAAGCTACAGTGACGGGGAGCTATGAGGGTCCCGTGGTAATCCCTGCCGGAGATGCATCCTGTAACGTCACCACCCATCGTGCCACTGCCACGATGGGCTACTTTGACACCAGATGCCACTGCGCTGGGCCTTCTTATCGACACAGCCAGGTGATCAAGTGAGAAAAGGCAATGCAGCACTGTTTTACTTCCAGTTTTGTGTGGGTTGTTTTTTCACCCTATTTCTGTTAATCTATAAGGGTGATTGTTGCTTTTATTGCTATTTTTGGTGAATGCGTGGCTTTTACTCCTTCGTGTGCTCTGTAAAGGGGAAGAGAGAGAGAGAGAGAGAGAGAGAGAGAGAGAGAGAGAGAGAGAGAGAGAGAGAGAGAGAGAGAGAGAGAGAGAGAGAATACAAGGGGTTCTGAAGGTGTAGGTTATCATTTAGAGAGTGTAAGAGAGAGACAACATTAAAGACAGTAAATATAACACCCGAAGAGAGAGAGAGAGAGAGAGAGAGAGAGAGAGAGAGAGAGCAATAGACACTTCATTTAATTAGCTCTTTGACTGCATGGCGTCTGAACAGCAATTACGTGGCGTTTGATGAAGGAAGAAGACGATGGATTAGGAAGAGGAAGGAAGAAGAAGGAAAGAAGGAAGAAGGAAGAGGAAGAAAGAGGAAGGCAGGGAGAGTGAAAGAAGACACTGAAAGGCGATAAGAGAGTTGACAAATTGACATGATGAGGTACAAGTGGATGATACAGAGCTGAGGTTTTGAAAGGATAAAAAAAAGAGGAAGAGAAATGGTGAGATAAAAATTGAGAAGAGGGGAAGAGGAAGAAGGGAACATGAAAAAAGATGGAGACAGAAAGGGAGAGGAGGAGAGAAAAAGAGCGAGAGAAAGGGAGAGCAAGAAAGGGTGGGGATAGGAACAGAAGAGAAAGAAAAAGAAGGAAGAGGAAAAGAGAGAGACAGATGGAAAGTGAAAGAAGAGAAGAGACAGCAAAAGAAAGAGAAAGCAAGAGAGGGTATGATAAGAAAGGAAGAGGAAGAAAGAGATAGAAGGAAGAGGAAAAGAAGAGGCTGAAAAAACGGAGAAAGGAAAAGGAAGAAGGGGAAAAGAGCGAGAGAGCGAGAGAAGAGAGAGAGAGAGAGAGAGAGAGAGAGAGAGAGAGAGAGAGAGAGAGAGAGAGAGAAAGGAAGAGGAAGTAAATTAACAAAAGAAACAATCGAGAAAGAAAGAAAACGAAAGAAAGCAACAGAAAAGAAAAGGAAGAAAAAAAAAATACCAGAAAGGGAAAAACAAGAAAGAAAAACAAGAAAAGAAAAGAAAACAAGAAAAAAAAAAAGAAAGAACGATAAACAAGAAAACAAAAGCAAGAAAAATCGCTAAAAATCAATAACAAACACAACAGAAGATAAACCACCAACAGGACAGGAGTAGGAAAAGAGAGAGAGAGAGAGAGAGCGAGCGAGGGAGGGAGACAGAGGGAGGGAGAAGGAGCGTCAAGGGGCACATCGTATGACTAACTCCCTCACTGAAAGCCCCGCCCCGTTTCCTCCCACTGCTACATATAATAAGGGTTCCGTGCCGCTTCAGGTCAGTTAGACACCACCACTCACGCAGTCAACAGCAAGAGACTCTGGAATTCTCACTCTTGGATCTACCAGTGCCTTCTTGTGCCCGCCAGTGCCCGCCAGTGCCCACCAGTGCCTACCAGTGCCTCAGTCTCATTGGTGAGTTGAAAAAAATGGTGCCAATGGATGTTAACCCTTCAAATCTCCCATCTTTCATTACAAGTGCTACTGAAATCTTCGTCTTCGCCTTCGTCTGTAGTCTGTGTGTTTCTAGTGATGTGCTGGTCATCATTCGGACTGGTAACCCTCGTGATGTGCTTCCATTGGTGATGTGGCGGGTACGGTGTGTGTGTGTGTGTGTGTGTGTGTGTGTGTGTGTGTGTGTGTGTGTGTGTGTGTGTGTGTGTGTGTGTGTGTGTGTGTGTGTGTGTGTGTGTGTGTGTGTGTGTGTGTGTGACTTGAGCTGTCATAACGTCAGAGTCAGAGTCGTGTGATGCGGTGAATTAATAGTGATGTGATGGTGTATTTCTGTCCTCTCTCTCTCTCTCTCTCTCTCTCTCTCTCTCTCTCTCTCTCTCTCTCTCTCTCTCGGTGTTCCTGGTGACCTGTATAGCCGCCCCAGGACAAAATAGTGCTAATATCACCAAGAGAAAGAAGAGACTGGTTCAATTTTACACTCAAGGCAAAAATTGTAGGAAAATATTATAATCAAGGTTCACATTGTAACTTACTGAGGGTTTTGATGGAAGAGCGTGTATATACATTTCACTATTCACTGCACCTCTCTCTCTCTCTCTCTCTCTCTCTCTCTCTCTCTCTCTCTCTCTCTCTCTCTCTCTCTCTCTTAACCATAATCTAGGTCATGATTGTCAAAGCAGAGTTATTTTCTCCTTTTCTCGCTTTAGAACTTTATTATCTGGATCGTTTCTCTCTCTCTCTCTCTCTCTCTCTCTCTCTCTCTCTCTCTCTCTCTCTCTCTCCTTGGCTGATCTCTAAAATTTTCCTATCTTTTGTTTTTCAACTTTTATATACGCAGTAAAGTTTTATATCCTCCAACACACACACACACACACACACACACACACACACACACACACACACACACACACACACACACACCGCGTAGTGTAGTTGTTAGCACGCTCGACTCACAATCGAGAGGGCTGGGTTCGAGTCCCGGAGGCGGCGAGGCAAATGGGCAAGCCTCTTAATGTGTAGCCCCTGTTCACCTAGTAGTAAATAGGTACGGGATGTAACTCGAGGGGTTGTGGCCTCGCTGTCCCGGTGTGTGGAGTGTGGTGTGGTCTCAGTCCTACCCGAAGATCGGTCTATGAGCTCTGAGCTCGCTCCGTAATGGGGAAGACTGGCTGGGTGACCAGCAGACGACCAACGTGAATTACACACACACACACACACACACACACACACACACACACACACACATTTTTTATTGCCTCACCTGTGTGTATCCTTCCCGCATCCTCTCTCTCTCTCTCTCTCTCTCTCTCTCTCTCTCTCTCTCTCTCTCTCTCGGCGGCTCCCACACCACCACCCTTCCTTACGCAACACAAGAACCCGCGCCACAACAAAACAATGAGAACCACACTCGGGAAAACTACCACGCCACAAACTCCACCACATTCCACCACATTCCACCACATCTTGACACACTCCCTTTAAAAATCCACTCCCTTTATATAGAGAATCCCATTTTTTTTCTTCCCCTTGTTTTTTTTAGTGTTTGCTTTACATTCGTGGATGTTGATGGTTTTCTGGTCCTTTTCATTAGTTTTCCCTTTGATATCTCCCTTTAGAATTCCTTGTCTATGTTTAAATTGTATTCTGTGACTCCTTTCTTTATATATTCCCTTTATATATCCTTCAATATTGACAAGGTAATCTGTAACTTCCTCTTATGTATCTCTCTCTCTCTCTGTCTCTCTCTCTCTCTCTCTCTCTCTCTCTCTCTCTCTCTCTCTCTCTCTCTCTCTTCTTTTGTCTTCATATCTCACATCCAATCTTCCTCTTTTTCCTCGTCCTTTTACTTTCACTCTACTTTTACCTCCCTCCAGCCGTGCATTCATTCCTGTCCTCCTTCCTCCTTCTCTCCTTCCTTCACTCTCTCTCTCCCTTCCTTCCTTCCTTCCTTTCTTTCATAGTTTGTTTTTCTAAGTCAGTTTTCTTTTCTACATTTTCTCTCTTTTTTTTAGTTTGTTTCCCACACACACACACACACACACACACACACACACACACACACACACACACAGTACTCTTCTCTCCTCTCTTGTCTCCTCCTCCTCTTCTTCTTCTTCATCCTAGTCCTCCTCCTCCTCCTCCTCCTCCTCCTCCTCCTCCTCCACCTCCTCCTCATTTCCTCCCATCACTCTTCGCTTCACAAACACCACCCTAAAAAAATTAACAGCAAAAAACCTTTACACCTTAAATGTCACCCTAACACGCCAGAATTATAGAATCCTCACCCTGATCAAAGCGCAAGGCAATTAATCCCTTTCCTCCTGGTTTTTTTTTTTTTTGGTGTTTTTAAAGTAATGATGAAAAAAAATGTTTGGAGACGAAAAAAAATTAGTATGGGTATTCTTATTTTTATTTATTTATCTATTTATTTATATTTATTAATTTTTAGAATAGATCAATGCTGTGTAATAAAAAAACTATTAAACCCCTGAATTTCCACCCTAAAAACCCTAAAAACCCTTAAATCATAATCCGCCCTCCTAACCTAACCTAACTTAAAAACCTAAACCTCTGAAATGACCTCATAAAAAATCAAACCCGCTGAATTTCCACCCCAAAACCACCAGAACCTTAAGATATAACCCTAAAATCCTAACCTCGCCCATCTCCCCACCCTCTCCAACCCCATCCCCGCACCTGTCACGCCTGGAGTCTCACCTGTCCCCATTATTACCTGCACTGAACACCTCGCTAGCGCAGTCACGGTGTGCAGTGCCTCGGTTCGCATCCCGCTGCTCGCCGCGGTGAAACGAATGCATCTACTATCACTACTGCTGCTACTACTACTACTACCATTACTGCTACTACTTCTACTGCTACTACTACTACTACTACTACTACTACTACTACTACTACTACTACTACTACTACTACTACTACTACTACTACTACTACTACTACTACTACTACTGCTGCTGCTACTACTACTACTACTACTACTACTACTACTACCAGAGAGAGAGAGAGAGAGAGAAGCAACATGGGGGAGGGAGGGGAGGTGTGATGTCTCGGAAATGACTCATAACTATTGCAGCTTTGGTTTATGTCTCACTGTTTCGAAACTAAGACACAGCGGGAATACAAGTGGAGTATTATGAAGCCCCATGAAGCACTGAAGCCTCCTGGAGCTGCTTCATTGAGACTGCTTCGAATCTAGCCCCACTTCGGCTCGTAGGGAATGTAGAAATGGAGGAATGGTTGGTGAAATGGAGGAAGATAGTGGAAAGTAATGGAATGAAAAGAATCTGGTGAGAATTAAGTAGTGAGTGAATGAATGCACACACACACACACACACACACACACACATCTCTCTCTCTCTCTCTCTCTCTCTCTCTCTCTCTCTCTCTCTCTCTCTCTCTCTCTCTCTCTCTCTCTCTCTCTCTCTCTCTTCCAAAGTTTCGTTCTGAATAGGAAAAGTTCAAATGAAGGAAATGATTTGTATTTTTTTTTTTTCCTTTCTTGTGTTTCCTTTTCTCCTTTTCTTTTATTATTTCTTTATTTTTTCTTTTCTTTGTTTGTTATTTGGTTGTTGTTGTTGTTGTTGTTGTTGTTGTTGTTGTTGTTGTTTACAGATTTAAAATATACGCAATTTATTGACACATACATACATACATACACACACACACACACACACACACACACACACACACACATAATAACAGTATAAATAAGAATGTTATCTCTTTAATTATCATACCAACCTGTTTTCTCTCTCTCTCTCTCTCTCTCTCTCTCTCTCTCTCTCTCTCTCTCTCTCTCTCT
>NC_059279.1:16461940-16466940 GCF_017591435.1 Portunus trituberculatus | reverse complement strand
ACAACACTCGCTCTCACACCACGTTCCTCTCCCTTTACTCATTTCCTCCCTTCCTCCCTTCCCTTCTTCCTCTCCTTCGTTACTTCCTCTGTTCACTCACTAAATCTCTTGCTTCTATGTGTGTTTAAAATTATCATCTTTATTTCAATTTTTCTTTTTTTTTCGTTATTTTCAGCACATTATTATTATTATCATTATTTTTCTATTAATGTTAAGATTTTGCTATGTGTGTTTTGTTTTCTTGATTTTATGTCTTTTTTTTCTCCTTTTTTTCATTGTTGTGTTTAAAATTATCATCTTTTTTTTCTATTTTTCTTTTTTTTTTTCTTTGTTATTTTTAGTGTGTGATTATTATTATCATTGTTTTTCTAGTAACGGTAAGATTTTAGTCTGTGTGTTTGGCTTTCTTGATTGCATTTTTTATTATTTTTTTTCTTGGTTAATTAGATAGATTTAGGAATTTGTTGTGTGTGTGTGTGTGTGTGTGCGCGTCTTGTTTTCATTCTATCTTCTTTAGCATTCCTGGCCTGGTATTCTCTGCAGCTCAGTTATTTCAAAGGTCACACGTATGATTAGTCAGGTTCCCACGTATGTACTAATTTTCCCACAATCCTGCTGGAGAACACACGACAAACTAACACTGGAATCATGAAAACACTCTTAGAAATCCATGTTAGTTGTCTCTAGTGTTCTAAAAATCCATGTTAGTTCTCTCTAGTGTCCTAAAGATACATGATAGTTCCCTCTAGTGTCCTAAAGACCCATGTTAGTTCCCTCTAGTGTCCCAAAAATTCGTGTTAGTTGTCTCTAGTGTCCTAAGAATCCCTGTTAGTTCCCTCTGGTGTCCTAAAAAGTAGAAATAAAACAAGAAGTCTAATTAGGTAACGCTGAAGTCACGATAAACTACCACTGAAGTCATTAAAATAGTTGAAAATTCATGTTAGTGTCTCTGTTATGTTAAAATAGTAAATAAAACAATAAGATCCCAAGTTAATGATAAACTACCACTGAAAAGACATAAAACACACTTCCAAATCAGTTACTTCCCTCTAGAATCTCGCAAATGAAGCAATAAAACAGTGAACGCTAAATCTAAACCACAAGAACTATAAACTAACACTAATGAATCAAGAGTCTATTAAAAGTAAACCATTATTAAACCAACAGTAAAAATATCAACTCTAAATTCTCCTCAGTGAAGTAATACAACAGTAAGGCTGAATTTAACTCACTGGAACCATAAAAATAACAAAAAACAACACTAACGAATCATGAGTCTATTTTAAGTAAACTAATAAACCAACACTAAGAATATTAACACTAGAATCTCCTCAAAATAAAACAGTGAACTCAATAAAACTCCTTTACTCCTTTACGCCTTTACGCAATTGTACCTTTGGGAAACCGCCACCGCCACCCCCCCACGCGTGTGTCCTTCGCTCTTTGTCACTCCCTGCATCTGTGTAACTACGACTGTCTGACGCATTCCTTTTTACGCCACCACCACCACCACTACCTTCCACCACCACCACCACCACCACGGTCTGTTAAGGTGCTCGGTTCGGTTCGCTTCTCTCACCGCCTCTCGATTTTCCCGTTCTTGCCTCTCAGTTCAGTGTATTGTTTAGTTCTCACAACGCAGAGGGAGTGTTTGACTGTCTACTGTTGCCGTGGTGAGAGGAGAGAGGAGAGGTGAGGAGAGGAAAGGGGGAGAGGAAAGGAGGGGAGAGAGGAAGGGGGATAGGAAAGGAGACGAGAGAAGAGAGGAGGGAAAGAGGGGAGAGGAAAGGAGAGTAGAGGAGGCGAGAGAGGAAAGGGAGAGAGGACAGGAGAAGAGAGGAGGCTAGAGAGGAAAAGGGGAGAGGAAAGGAGAGTAGAGGAGGGGAGAGGAGAATTAAGAGGAGAAGAGAGCAGAGAGGAGAGAAGAGTTCGAGGTTCTGGGAAGAGAGTGACGAGTGGTATTGTGTCTGGTGTTGCTGTGGTGTGCGTGTGTTGGTGCTCATTTCGCGTGCACTGCATGGTGTTGGTTTTATCGCTGTTAGGCTGTCTGCTGTGAAAACGTAAGAGAGACAAAGAGAGAGAGAGACAGAGAGAGAGGGAGAGAGACAGGTCTGGTTTTTAGTTTATTTTCTATTTTTCTTTATTTTTATCAAGTGTGAGTCAGTAATATTTTGTCCTCATACTGAGCCTGAAGATTTTGTTTATGTCATCCTGTTAACTATTCACTACTACTACTACTACTACTACTACTACTACTACTACTACTAATTACCTACCATATCTATCCATCTATTGAAAGAAAACACCAACCACAAGACGAACAAATGCGTTATGAAAGCGTTACATTACTCCACTACTGATAATAACTCTTGCACACACACACACACACACACACACACACACACACACACACACACACACACACACACACACACACACACACACAGCCTTGCATCATACCACACATCTCCTTTCCTTCTTGTTCGTCTATCTTTTAGCTTTCTTTTCTTATTTATTTACTTTCCCTTGTTATCATTACTGTCCTCTTTCTCCCAGTGATTACCCTCCTCCTCCTCCTCCTCCTCCTCCTCTTTTTTCTTATGTTCTTATTAGCCAGTGCTGAGTGAATAGAGAGCTTTAAAAGAAGATTAGATAAATTTATGGATGGGGATGATAGATGGAATTAAAGTAGCTTTGAATACATAGGGACTGCCACGTGTACATCTGGCGGAGTCTTGAACCTTCCCTCTTTTCTTATGTTCTTCCTCCTCCTTCACACACACACACACACACACACACACACACTAATGAACCTTCAGTCAACCCGTATATCCGCGTCTGCCTAGTCACGGATGCGCATAATGTCGGCACCTGTACTGTACGTATATAAGCATCACCAGGAACCACGCGGAGTCTTGCTTTCACCTGCTTGGCGGCGTGTTGAGGGAACACTGCCTCTCTCCTTGACCCGCTAGACTAAGAGGTACATAAAGGAACGCAAAGGAAGGACAAGTAGCAAGAACAACAGCAGCAGATATGTTGGTCCTTCAGGCGTTGTTGGTGCATAGAAGCGTGATGTGCTTTTGTTTCTGTCACGTGTTGTTGTTGTTGTTGTTGTTGTTATTGTTGTTATTGTCTTTTTCAACGCTGGAGGTACACAAAAGAATACAAAGGAAGGACAAGCATCACGTGTTGTTATTAATATTTATGCTCTCTCTCTCTCTCTCTCTCTCTCTCTCTCTCTCTCTCTCTCTCTCTCTCTCTCTCTCTCTCTAACCTAACCTTCAGACCTTCTGCCGCTCTCATTCTCTCTCTCTCTCTCTCTCTCTCTCTCTCTCTCTCTCTCTCTCTCTCTCTCTCTCTCTCTCTTCAGGTGTTATTCTTACCATCTTTAATATTGTCTCTCTCTTTCTCTCTAAATGATAACCTAGACCCTCAGAGCCCCTTTCATCTCTCTCTCTCTCTCTCTCTCTCTCTCTCTCTCTCTCTCTCTGGGCCAGGGTCTTGTCGTCTCTATCTTTTGTTTGCGGCGTGGAGAGGAAGCTCCGTCCGTGGCACTTCCTCCTTTGCAGCCATTATTGTCATTGTTCCACCAAGACTTTAGAAGAATTCCTCATTGCCACGTGTTTTTGATCCCCTGGGCCGTGTCTGAGGCAGCTTTGTTCTCTCCTTAGGACAAAGTTTAAAGGCCACAACAGTCTCATACTCTTTTACGACTGGTCTTCTTTTTCTTTTTTACTTTTTTTTCTCCTTTTTTCCTTTTATTGTTTTTATTATTTTCATTTTTATCATTATTATTATTGTTTTTATTATTTTTCTATTTATTTTTTTATTCATCAATTTTTTTTTCATTTATTAATTCATTTTATTTATTTGATTGATTGATTGATTTATCTTTAGTTTTATTATTTTCTATTTATTTATTTATTATTATTATTTATTTATTTTTTCCTGTTGACCTCTTCAGTACCATGACGCGTTTCCAGCTTTAGAATCTCACGTGCGGGATTAAAATAGTGAAGACTGTGGCCATTAATCTACTGACCTTCATAGACCCTTCCTAATGTCAATAAAATGGTCTAATCGTACACAAAACTCGCATTCCTTTGTCAATTTGGTTACTATTTGGTGATTCTGTACAGCTTCAGAAACTCATGTGGGGGATTGAAATAGTGAAGACCTTTTGTGTTTCTATGTTTTTTTTAAATTTCGGTATGTTCTTCCTCATTTTTATATTTATTTGTTTTATTCTCTGTCCTTTCTTTTAGTTTCTTTGCGTTGCTTTACTTTCTCCTCCTTCTCCTTCTCCTCCTCCTCCTCTTCCTCCTCCTCCTCTTCTTCTTCTTCTTTTTCTTCTCCTTTCTCATCATCATCTTCTTCTTCATCATCTTCTATTTCTTCATCATCATCATCATCTTTTCTTCTTCTTCTTCTTCTTCTTCTTCTTCTTCTTCTTCTCCATCATCTTTTTCTTCATCATCATCATCATATTCTTCTTCTTCTTCTCCTCTTCTTCTCCTCTTCAAGCCGTGATATTTTCCGTCACAGTGGTGTCACCGTCACGGCAATACCACGCAACACTAACCACACACTCCCACGCCGACGCAGAACACAGCGCCACACTAACGAAACACTCCCATTCTCTCTCTCTCTCTCTCTCTCTCTCTCTCTCTCTCTCTCTCTCTCTCTCTCTCTCTCTCTCTCTCTCTCTCTCTCTCTTCTATTTTTCTCAGGCAAGTATGATTTCTATATGACTTTTTCTTTCTTCTTTTCTTTTCTTCTTCTTTTCCTTCTTTTTCCCCATCTTTTATTTTATTTTCCCAGGCCAGTGTGATTTCTATAAGGTTTCTCCTCTTTCCTCTTTCTTTCTCTTTTTTTCCTCTTTTCCTTTCTCCTTTTTCCTCCTCTTCTTTTTCCTCGTTTCCTTTCTTCTTTTTCCTCTTGTCTTCTTTTTCCTCTTTTCCTTTCTTCTTTTTCCTCTTCTTCTCTTCTTTTCTCCT
>NC_059279.1:16441940-16459440 GCF_017591435.1 Portunus trituberculatus | reverse complement strand
CTCTCTCTCTCTCTCTGACCCTGTTGACTGTTGAGTGGCCATAAATCTCTCTCTCTCTCTCTCTCTCTCTCTCTCTCTCTCTCTCTCTCTCTCTCTCAACCTTAGGACACTTTCTTGCCATTTCTCTCCCTTTAGGTTAATTTTTCTTATGTTTTGCTCAAAGTTCCGATTGTTGCTTTATTTTCCTCCATAACGTGACTTTTTTATTCCTTTTTTTGTGTTCCTTTACAACTTTCTCTCTCTCAAATGTGTGCTTGAACTAAACGCCTTGCTAGATTTTTGTTTGTCTGTCTGTCTGTCTGTGTGTGTCTAAGTGTCTTTCGTGTGTGTGTGTGTGTGTGTGTGTGTGTGTGTGTGTGTGTGTGTGTGTGTGTGTGTGTGTGTGTGTGTGTGTGTGTGTGTGTGTGTGTGTGTGTGTGTTTCCTTCGCCCTGACCCACAAATGTTTTAGTAAAGAGGAAAAGTAATTGATTAAATAATGTGGGTTTTCATCTATCTTTTTTTTTTTTATTCTTATTATTATTAATTGCTCCTTATTTTTCTTTCCTTTTCCTCATTTCATGTTATCTTTCTATTTGTGTTTTTTTTTATTGTAATTTCCTTTTCTTGTTCATATTTCGAGGTGTATTTGTCTTTTTTTTCTTATCAATAATGTCATCTCACTTCCTTTCATCATTTCTTTACCTCGTCCTTGTCATTTAATCATTCTCAATTCATTACATTTTCATCATTATTTTCCTGTCATCTCTATTTCTTCTCTTAGCACTGTACTAACTCCTTAATTTCTTACTTTAAATCAACATATTCATCATTATCTTTCTTTACCTCTACTTAACTCTTCTCTATGTTCTTTTTCATCAATTTCCACCTCATTTCTTGTTTTTATTTCATACTACTACTATTTTTCATTTACGTTTCTTTGCACTATTTCATCCATCAATCTCCATCTATAATCTATCTACTCTAAAATGGCTCCTGTGTCTGGGTCTGAATGGTGCCCCGGGGAATGAAATGCATGGTTGTCACATCTCGAGGAAAACCATGAGCTGTCCTAGTAATAAGTGCATTGATCAACAGAGAACAAGTATTATGCACATCAAAGCCATTACGTTATCAATAAGCTACATGTTTTAAATCCAGGAGCCATTTTAGAGCAGACAGACTGTGTACGGTCCGAGTGTAGGTTGGGCTTCCTCACTCCTAGCGGGTGGGCTTTCAGATAGGAGGTACCCAAAAACGCATCCCTTTTAGCCCATAAATTCCCATGAAAACCCCACATGGTATAAAAGAAAATCCCATTAAACCATTTCCACAGCCTTGTTCTTTAATTACCTTCATGATAACACACTTTCCTCAATTATATATCCTTCACATTACCTTTATTACCTGTCTTCACCTCCACACCTGCACTACCTTTAATTAATTCACTACAGCACTACCTTGCTCTCTTCACCGTGTCCTTGTTCGTTACTTCATTACTTCCACTTGAGTCATCGCAGTTAAGTTGCTGTAATGACGCTGATTTTGTGTTTCCTCTCTGCAGTGTTCGAGTGGCGGACGTATTATGGCTTCGGGGAGGGCGGTATCACTCTTCTGTTCTCCATCATCTACATCATTGCGCTGGTGAAGGTGAGTTACACGTATATTTCTGTCGTTGTAAATGTTCTCTTGTTAATTTTTCTATTTTTCTTTTCTTTTTCTTTTTTTTTTTACCTCTATTCTTGTTGTCCTTCCTTCCTTTCTTATTCTATCTCTATTTTTTTTTCTTCCTTTCTGTTTGGGAGTATTCGTATATTTTCTTTGTTATCTTCTCGCCTGCTTCTGTATTTCCATCGTTATCTAGTTGTCTATTTCTACATTTTCTTTGTTATCTTCTCGCCTCCTTTTGTATTTCCATCCTTTGCTACTCGCCTGCTTCTGTATTTCCACCGGATTGGATTGGATTGGATTTCAATTTAGGCGCCGCAACAGTAAGGGTCATCTGGAGCCACTACAATAGGTTAAAAAAAAAAAAAAAAAAAAAGCATATCGTTTATAAAAAAAAACCTAAAAGCAATTAAAAACAATTAAATTAAAAGTAACTAAAAATACTAAAAATACAATAAAACGAAATAAAACATTAAAACTGTATTTCCACCACTTGCTTCTGTATTTCTATCGTTATTTAGTGGCCTGCTTCTTTATTTTCATCTACTTCTGGCCTGAATACATTTCCTCAATCACTCGCTCACTCTTTTTATCCTGATCTAAGTATATAGCAAGAATAGTAGATAAAAGGTGGATACGATGCCTCCTCTCTTTATATACATTACATTGAGTATCTCTTGTAACACACACACACACACACACACACACACACACACACACACACACACACACACACACACACACACACACACGCTACTCTCATTCTTGCTATCCTGATACATAAACTAAACGACCATAAGGAAAAATGATGATGGCTTTCCTCCTCCTCCTCCTCCTCCTCCTCCTCCTCCTCCTCCTCCTCCTCCTCCTCAGCATCTCACACTTCCTCCTTCAGAAAAAAAAAAAAAAATCAGAGCATAAAAAAAGTGAAAAAAAAAGATATATAATAATAACAGACATTCCCACAATTGCGTTGGGGGATGGGAGGGAGCTAGGAGGCCTCTTGGTTATGGGGGGGGAGGGGTAGAGCGGGGGAGTAACAAGGCGCCGCAGGTGTAGGACTGAGGAACTGAGGGACTGGGGACTGGTGGACGGGGGAGCTGGGGATGGTGTTCTAATTTCCCCTTGTGTTTTAAGCCAACCCGATCTAATAAGGGGAAGAATTTGGGGTTGAAAGGTTGTGGGGATGAGTTAGGTGAGGTTAGGTAAAGTTAAGTTCGGTTTGGTTAGGTTAGGTTAGATTAGGTTGGATTAGGTAACATTAGGTGAGGTTAGGTGAGGTTAGGTTAGGTTGGGTTAGGTTAGGTTAGGTTAGACTCTGATCTCAAGGCAAGGAGAGGCTGGGAAGGTTGTGGGTTTGTGAATATTGTCATTAGTGTTGTCTGTCGTGGTGTTAAGTGGTGTTTTGTTGATGTTATTGGTGTTTTGGTGGGTTTAAAGGGTTGATGGGTATGTGGGTGTCTCTATTTTTGTCTCTCTCTCTCTCTCTCTCTCTCTCTCTCTCTCTCTCTCTCTCTCTCTCTCTCTCTCTCTCTCTCTCTCTCTCTCTCTCTCTCTCTCGTCACTAATTTATCTTTCTGGTCATTTAGTTATCATTTTGGGAGAAAGTATCAAGTTAGACCAGTATTCTCTCTCTCTCTCTCTCTCTCTCTCTCTCTCTCTCTCTCTCTCTCTCTCTTTGCTTATCTTTTTACAATTCCCTTTACTTTCATGTTCCGCTGCAGGAGACAGAGGCGAGACTGATTATTCTTCCACCTAATCTTTTCTATCTCTTATTAGGCCAAGCTCATGTAGAAAGGACTCAACCCCCTCCCTCTCTCTCTCTCTCTCTCTCTCTCTCTCTCTCTCTCTCTCTCTCTCTCTCTCTCTCTCTCTCTTGCTCCACTTAGCCAGGTGATGGAGGGCAGGTGCTATATAAGGAATAGTTACCTGGCTGTCCCACCTTTGCATTGCTTGGAGGTATTCAGAACACGTGACTCTTCTAATTAAATGCTGCCTGTTACTTGTTAGCTGTGATTTGGTAGCTGGCCAATTAGCTCAACGGTCTCTCTCTCATCTCCTTCTTCTTCTTCTTCTTCTTCTTCCTTTCACTAATATTTGTGTGTCTGGTTTATATATATATATTTTTATTTTTATTTTATTATATCTATTATTTCTCCTAACTATTGCATTTAAGCACATCTAACAGCTTCTCTTCCTTAACCTAACCTAACTTATCTCTACCTACACCTTATTGCTATTCTCTCTATTGCATCTAAACCACATATGACTTCTACTCTTTTCTTAACCCTTTCAGTACCGTGACACGTTTTCATATTCATTCTGCTTACCATTTGGCGATTTTATGCACCTTTAGAAACTCATGTGAGGATTTACACTGGTGAGGAGTCTGGCTATTAATCTTCCAACCTCCAGAGACCCTTCCTAATATAAATAAACTGGTGTCTAATCATATCCAAAATTCATGGTAAAAATGCGTCCCAGTACTGATAACCTAACCTAACCTAATCTAACGTAATCTATCAACGCAAGGTGAAAATTTGTCCCAGTACTGAAGGGGCTAACCTAACCTAACCTGACCTAACCTGACTTCACCTCACCTCACCTGTTTATCCACGCAAGGTAAAAATTTTCTCCCAGTACTAAAGAGATTAAACTAACCTAACCTAACCTAACCTCACCTCACCTGAGCTAATCTAACTTAACCTGTCTCTCCATGCAGCATCTGTCGTGTCTGTCCTGGATGTGGATCTTCAAGGCCTTCACCGTCATGGGGATCAACGTGTACTACATCAGCAAGTGGATGGTGCGCAAGGACACTCTCGACATCCCGAAGGAGAACAAGGTGAGGACAAACATACTTTTTTTTTTTTTCCAATCCTTGTCTTGTTAATTTTCCTCTCCTTTATTTTCCTCTCAACATCCCGAAGGAGAACAAAGTGAGAGCAAATAGTTACTCCCTTTTTTTTTCTTTTCTAATCTTGTCTTCTTAATTTTCCTCTTCTTTATCATTCCTATTTCTTTTTTTCTTTCCTTTCTTGTTTTTCTTATCCTTATACTTCTCTTTCTTCCCTGATTCTTGTCTTCATTTTCCTCTTCTTTACTTTCTTTATCATTCCTATTTTTTTTCTTCCCTTTCTTCTTTTTACTATCTTTATATCTTCTTTTACTTTCCTCATCTTTGGCTTTCTTCCTTTTTCTTCTCTTTCTCATCTCTACTACTTCGTTTGTCTTCCTTTCTTTACTTCTTTGTCATCCCTGCTTCTTTCCCATCCTTCTTACTTCTTCCTTTTCCCTCCTCCTTGTCTTCTTAATCTTCCTCCCTTTTTTTTTTTTTTTTACTTTAAGTGTAGTATAAGAACATACATACATACATACATACATATATACAAATAAATACATGTACTTTTTTTTTACTTATTTTGTGTTATTTACTTCAATTATCTTTTTTTCTCTTCATTCCCATTCTTATTCTCGTCTTTCTACCACTAATTGTTCCTCTTCCTCCTCCTCCTCCTCCTCCTCCTCCTCCTCCTCCTCCTCCTAATATTACCACTACTATTACTACTTCTTTCTTCCTCTCCTCTGCCTCCTCCTCCTCCTCCTCCTCCTCCTCCTCCTCCTCGTCCTACAATTACTACCACTGTCATTACTATTACCTCTCTCTCCTCCTCCTCTCCTCCTCCTCCTCCTCCTCCTCCTTCCTCCACACACAAACATTCAAGGCCTGTCACTACCTCTCCCCCTCTCCCTCTCTCCCTTTCACCCTCTTTCCTTCTCTCACAGCCTCACCTCAACTCTCCCACACTCACCGGACATAACACACATTTGCCTTTATAAAATCGAGTTAGGTGATAACTTACACACACACACACACACACACACACACACACACACACACACACACACACACACTCTCTCTCTCTCTCTCTCTCTCTCTCTCTCTCTCTCTCTTTCGAGGTTGACCTAACTCACGTAATCATATCAAATTTGTAGCACTGGAGATGAAAATGATAGACTAGATATGACTTTTAGATACGTTTTCTTGTTAGTGTTCTATTTTATCCAACGTGACATCCTTGAGTGAGGTAAAACACTGTCTCTCTCTCTCTCTCTCTCTCTCTCTCTCTCTCTCTCTCTCTCTCTCTCTCTGGTATAGGATTCAGAATTATGAAAAAGTAATATTCTTTTCTTCTCTCTCTCTCTCTCTCTCTCTCTCTCTCTCTCTCTCTCTCTCTCTCTCTGGTATAGGATTCAAAATTATAAAAAAGCAACTGTCTATATTTATAATCGTAATAATCCAATCTCTCTCTCTCTCTCTCTCTCTCTCTCTCTCTCTCTCTCTCTCTAAAAATGATAAGAATACAAACAAAAACGCAAATTTCTATGTTTATAATCGTACTAATTGATTTCTTCTGCGCCCCCTTCAGGATGTCTTCAACCTGTTCCTGATGGTGAACATTGGCCTCACTCTGGCTCAGCTCGCCATCACCCTCGCCTTCTGCATCATCACCACCATCTTCTGCTACGTGGTGAGTACTGGTGGTGTTTTGTGATGGTGGTGGTGGTGGTGGTGGTGGTTCTATACATCTCTTATTCCTGTTCTTCTTCTTCTTTTTCTGATTTCTTGTTGTTCTTCTTCTTCTTCCTGCTCCTTCTATTTCTCTCCCTTTAGATATCCTAGTAATCATTTTCTCTCCAATGACCATCTCCTCCTCCTCCTCCTCCTCCTCCTCCTCCTCCTCCTCCTCCTCCCTTCTTCAGTAGCTAAAAATCTTTCTTGTCATCATTTCTTTATCCATCTCTTCTTCTTCTTCTTCTTCTTCTCCCTTCTTCAGTAGCCAGATATCTTGTCACCCTCTCTCAATCCCCCTATTACTCCTCCTCCTCCTCCTTCTCCTCCTCCAATTCCATCAAACAACCCAACAATTTAACCTTCCTCTCTCTAACCCTCTCTAACCACCTCCTCCTTCTGCTCCTTCTTCAGGTGGCTCGTAAACGCAGGGAGAGACGCCGCAGCCTCCGCAACCTCCACCCACGCAGCCCCAAGTTCAGGAATGGCAACCCCACAGCCCCGCCCCTCGATGGTTACGATGACAGTACCTCCTACCTGAACCAAGCACTCACTGACAGCACCAATAAGCTCCCCTGCAGTCCTCTTCCATGAGTATCGACAAGACTGAGACACTTAAACAAAGCCCTACTGAAGTTTAAAAGGGCGTGATCTCTTTTTTTTTTCTATTTTTTTTTCCTCTTTTGGGTTTTTTTGATAAGGATTGATTGTTGTGGTGTTAGAGTTTTTTTTTTATCTTTTTTTTACGCATTTATTCTATTTATTTATTTTTTTTATTGTTTTTCTTTCTTTCGATGGTTAGTGTGATGTCTGCTACGCGAAGTTTTTTTTTTTTTTATGTGTGTGTTCGTTCTCTTTTTTCTTTTCCGTGATGACCAAAGAAATAGGAGAGACAGACACGTGGCCGCTCCATTTCCTCATTGCCATTACCAAAGAGAGAGAGAGAGAGAGAAGTGAAAGTGTAATGCAACGATAGACGCTCACAAGAACTCTTCCTTCCTTCCTTCATTCATTTATTCATTCATTTATATTCATTACATTCTCTCCTCATCTCTATTTCCACTCGTGTAAAATGAAGACAAAGACTCTCAAGAACGCTTCATTCATTCATTCATTCATTCATATCGCATTTTCTCCTTTTTTTTCTCTCTCTATACAAGTGAAAGAAGAGGAAATCACAGGTACTCATCACTCACGCATCTACACATTTCCTCTCCTCCTCCTTTATCATTTTTTTCCTCCTCCTCCTCCTCCATTTCTATACAAGTTCCCTCACGCATCAACCTCGAATCAGGACACGATTTGTCTTTCACATTTACAGCACCAAATCTTCATATTCCCTCAATGTAAACAAACAACTTCCTAGAGACATCTGCAGCTTCACCTCCCACACTGAAGCGCTATGTTTGTTGTAGCCACTAACTTCCCACGTGACTAATTTTGTGTTTTCTTACTCAGCCACGCCTCCCTCGCCACGCATGGAAGGCGAGGGAAGGCGTGGCTGGAAGGTCATAGTATCATCTCTTGCTCTCGAACATCGCAAAGAGACGGTACGATTTAGGGATGATGTTTTAAGTCATTCAGTACCGAGACGCATTTTTACGATTTTTGGGTAAGATTACACGTTTTTATTGACATTAGGAACGGTTTATGAAGTCCAGATGATTAATGGCCAGTCTTTACTATTTCAATCCCTATACAAGTTTCTGAAGCTGTGTGAAATCAGCAAACAGTAAGCAGAATGAGGATTAAAACACGCCATAGTACTGAAGGGGTTAAAAGTTGTATTTCTTTAAACGATCTTGTGTGTCATCTCGAGTCTTGTGGAAGGTATTGATGTCTTAAAGAGGGATTTGTATATATTTTAAAAGGATTCGATATGTTCTTTTAAAAATGCTCTAAAAAAATCATTTAGAAAACCCAGTAGTAATGAGCCAAATGTTTACAAATACGTGTCTTCTCATCTTGTGTTTGTGTTTAAAAAGGATTCTGAATATTCTTTTAAAAAAATATCCCTAAAAATCAACTTACGGTCACCGCGCCCTTAGAAAAAACAAACAATCAGCCAAATGTTTAAAAATACGTATCTTATCATCAAGCGTTCCTGTGTTGCGGCCTCAGTGTTGCCAGCGAGTCTTGCAACCATACCTCGAGTGTTTGTTTTGTTGGTAACGCGGATAAAAAGAGAAGGAAAATGCAGAGGTAAAATAATGAATACCTTCCCACTCGCCACGTGACTCCCGCTCTCTCTCAGTCATTCGTCCCTGTTGCAGCCAAAGTTTGTAGGTCAGTCGCGGTGTGATAGCGGCGGCTGTGGGTTCTTACGTGTGTGGCATTGAAGGTAACGAGAAAAATTGCATTCAAGGTACGGCCAGTTATCTCACACACACACACACACACACACACACACACACACACACACACACACACACACACAGAATAGACATCCACGTAGCTTCTTCTAAAAGTCTATCATACAAGAAAGTTTGTTTTTTCTTTCTTTTTATAGTGTATTGCTAAGTACAAGCCCGTCAGGTGAGTGGCTGCCCTGTCATTACCTGAATCACTAAAAGGTAAACCAAAGCTCGGAGCATTACAGGATTTGGCGTCGTTTTCTTATGGAAGGCGAGACGCATTACGTTTGTATATATATTTTTGTAAGTATAGGAGGAGAAAAGATACAAAGAATATACATAGTGTTTCGCAGAGAGAGAGAGAGAGAGAGAGAGAGAGAGAGAGAGAGAGAGATATTTGTCAAAACCGGTGATTTTTATGCTAACCAATCAATTTCTTTTCTCTATTTAACAACAATCCCTCCTTGATCCCAAAGAAACCTAGCCAAACTTAACCTAACCCAACCTAACTTAATCTAACCTTACCAAACCAAACTTTACCCAATCCAAAAATAAATATAAACTTAACCTAACCTAAGCTAACTTAACCCAACCAACCACCATCCACGAGACACATGTAGCTTGTAACGGCGAGGCGTGGAGGAGTAAAGACTTGTGGTAACCTTTCCCTTGTGAGTGTGACCGGTGCTAAGGGATGGGGCGCCCTTTATTGTACATACCCTTGCTCACTCACTTCTGTTCATTCTTGTACAGTCCCTCCCCCCCCTCTGTAGCTTTAACAGAAAACGATACCCATTTTCTCCTTTCAATGGAGAACTGTGGTGTTTTGTACGTATGCATGTTTATGTATGTATGTGTGTGTGTTTATATTTAATTTATATCGTCTTTTTATATACGAGTACTACTATGTGTGTTTTGAAATATAGTGAGGCCTGTAAGAGTTTATACAAATCAAATGTGATGTAATAAAAAAAATTAAATAATGTACAATCTATTTTTTTGCCTTGTTGGATGTTGTAATGTGTGTTTCTCTGTACACACACACACACACACACACACACACACACACACACACACACACACACACACACAATGTCAAAGAAGAAAAAATAGTAACACTTTCTTTTCACACCTCAAGGTTACGTAAGCACTGTCATTATCAACAACAACAACAACAACAACAACAACAACAATAACAACAACAACAACAACAACAACAATAACAACAACAATCATCAGAGTCCACTACGAGTATTACTTTTTCCTTCCTCTCTCCTTTCTTTTTCATTCATTCACTCCTTCATTTCATAATTTCCAGCTCTTTTATTTCCAAAACAAAAGATTCTAACCAAAACAAATAAATAAAAAACAAGAGTAATGCAAACAAATAAAGAAAGAAAAACATGCCATTTACACATTTTCTTCTTCTTCTTCTTCTTCTTCTTCTCGTTTTCTACAAGTACTTTTCGTGGTCAAAGATGAATCACAGCAAGGGTCAAAGAGGAAATGACATCACGCAAGGGCAGGAATGTGAGGTACACGTGGAGGAGGAGGAGGAGGAGGAGGAGGAGGAGGAGGAGGAGGAGGAGGTGATGATAATAATAGTGGAAGTGAAGGTGATGGTAGTAGAGAAAAGACAAGTTGGGGAGAATACAAGGTCATCTCTCTCTCTCTCTCTCTCTCTCTCTCTCTCTCTCTCTCTCTCTCTAAGCGAAGATAATACAAGAAGTAATAACCTCTAATGTACAAAAGCTTTTCTCCTAACCTTCCTCCTCCTCCTCCTCCTCCTCCTCCTCCTCCTCTTGCTAAGTACGCCACATCAGGACAATCATAAGGGCGTCCTCTCCCGGCGACACACAGACGCCTGGCAGGGAGGAAGTAAGGGCGGGGCTTGATTCTTGCGTCACATCCATCGCCTGACGTCACGCTGCCTTTGAGAATACCCATGACAAGGTCCTACCTATTCTACCTTCCTGATTCTGAGTAGTGGTGGTGGTGGTGGTGGTAGCTGAAGGAGGAGGAGGAGGTAGTAGTAGTAGTAGTAGTAGTAGTAGTAGTAGTAGTAGTGCTTGTTGTTGTTGTTGTTGTTGTTGTTGTTGTTGTTGTTGTTGTTGTTGTTGTTGTTGTTGTTGTAGTAGTAATAGTAGTAGTAGTAGTAGTAGTAGTAGTAGTAGTAGTAGTAGTAGTAGTAGTAGTAGTAGTAGTAGTAATTAAATGCATAAATATGAAGTATAAATGATAATAAAACCTTTTTGCCTTCACATACCGAGAGAGAGAGAGAGAGAGAGAGAGAGAGAGAGAGAGAGACCCCATGAAACACTCTTAATAAAACAGAACATGAGTGACTATCTGACTATTGCTGTACTTCTCTTATTGGAATACAGAGTTGGTGCAGCCGTCACGAGGGTCCGGAAGTGTTGGCATGTCATCATCGTATGGTTTTCATGATGTTGCAATTCATTTTCTCATCCACTGACACGTTCATCCGTCATCCGGTGAAATATTTTAGTCACCGGATGAAAATAAAAATAGCTACGCCGGTTTTCTTTTTTATCTCGTGAATCAACATTTTCGTTCTTGGAAATTCGGATTCATTCATTCTCTGGTGTTTTTTCAAGTCTGGAAATATACTACGTTTTCTATGAAGTCAATTTTCTCTCTTTTTTTTATCTTATTTTCTTTCTAGGAAGTTTAGATTCATTCATTCCGTGCTAATTTATTTTTTTCTCATTTTATATTAGTCTCTGGAATTATACTACGTTTTCTATGAAGTAATTTTTATCTTTTTTTTATTATTTCTTGAAAGATTAAATTCATTCATTCCCTGCTGATTTTTTTTCTCTCATTTTATTTTAGTCTCTGGAATTCTACTACGTTTTCTATGAACTCTATTTTCTTTTCGTCTATCTCTTGCAATTGCATAAGAGAGAGAGACACGACATTCCTGACGGGCCTATACAGAGCCTCCTCAACGCTTAACTCCTTATACAGACAGACTGCTTTGTATACAGTGCTGTTTCATTACATCCCATTCTCCCTTACACAGCTGTCAGTAGTAGTAGTAGTAGTAGTAGTAGTAGTAGTAGTAGTAGTAGTAGTAGTAGTAGTAGTAGTAGTAGTAGTAGTAGTAGTAGTAGTAGATAGCATAATTAAATGACAATAACAATGAATAAATGAAAAATTTGATTAACAGGTTCTCTCTCTCTCTCTCTCTCTCTCTCTCTCTCTCTCTCTCTGCATATAAAGTGGCATTTTCACATTAATATAACTTCATTCTGGCTAATAAAATACAGAGAGAGAGAGAGTGTGTGTGTGTGTGTGTGTGTGTGTGTGTGTGTGTGTGTGTGTGTGTGTGTGTGTGTGTGTGTGTGTGTGTGTCCAAACGCTTATTTATAATCCCCCTCTCCTTCTTCCTTCCTTTTTTTCTTTCCTTCCTTCCTTCCTTCATTCCCCTTTCCGTCCTTCCTTTCCCTTGCTCCCTCCTCCTCCCTCCCTGCCTCCTATTCAAATAAACAACTTTCCCTTTCAGTCATTCTTCAATATAATAATAATAATAATAATAATAATAATAATAATAATAATAATAATAATAATAATAATGATGATGAAAAAGCTATGAGGACGGATACAAATTAATAAAAACAAAGGAACACACACACACACACACACACACACACACACACACACACACACACACGAAGTTTTGACAGGAAATGGAGACATGCTTTAGTTTAGAGAGAGAGAGAGAGAGAGAGAGAGAGAGAGAGAGAGAGAGAGAGAGAGAATTGTCAAGGTTGGTTTTGGTCATAAATAAACACACACACACACACACACACACACACACACACACACACACACACACACACACACACACACACACATGTAGTGGTTTTATAGAGATCAATTTTACTTCAGCTTAGCCATTTGTAAAAGTATAACATTAATTTCGAATAATAACAACAACAACAACAACAACAACAACAATAATAATAATAATAATAATAATAATAATAATAATAATAATAATATGGAATTAATATTTCATTGTGATTGATGTTATTGTTTTATCACTAGCCATTATCATAATTACACAGGGAATTATTATCACTGTTACAACCACTATCAAAATCTCTCTCTCTCTCTCTCTCTCTCTCTCTCTCTCTCTCTCTCTCTCTCGAGTAAATAATTAAATAAATACGTAGATAAATCAGATAAATTCAAATAAATTAAAATAAATAAATAAATAAATAAATAAATAAATAAATAAACATACATAAATAAATAAAACACGTGACATGCTTCAAGGTTGTCATTTTTTTCCCCAATGCGCACCAAGCAACGCACAACAAGCTGCAGTGTTCAGCCTCGTGGTAGCAGGACTAGTAATGACAGTAATACATAGCCTAACCCTCCTTTCTCTCTCCTCCTGCTTCCTTCTTTCCTCCCAACTATCTTTATTCCCTCCCCAGCATCTTTTTTCCTTTCCATCATCCTTGTTTCCTCTCCATCATCCTTGTTTCCTCCCCATCATTCCTACTGCATACCAAACAGCCCTACGTCCTCCCCAGTATCCCCCACTACCTCCCCGGCTTCCTTTTTCCTTCCCCAGTCTCAATGTTCCCTCCCCAGCCAGTCTAATCATACTCAAAAATCAGGGTAAAAATGCATCTCAGTATTGAAGGGGTGAGGGGCAAGGAGACGCCGAGATGTTGAGGCGGATACAGAAACGACGCAATACTGTAGACATCCACGTGAAGCTGCACAAGTAAGTCCATGCCGTGACGTGACAGCAGGGGCAGTGCAGACATGAACCCCTTCAGTACCATGACACATTCTCATATTCATTCTGGTTACTATTTGGCGATTTTAAACAGCTTCCGAAATTTATGTGGGAATTAAAATGGTGAAAATTCTGGCCATTAATCTTCTGACCTCCATAGACCCTTCCTAATGTCAAAAAAAAAAAAAGGTCTAATCACATCCAACTCATAGTAAAAATGCGTCCCAGTACTGAAGGGATTAAATAGTACACACTGCAACGGCCACTGGAGGAAGGCGGCAGGAACCAGTCGATATAGAGCCACGGGAGGCACAGTCTGTTGAAATGCCGCAGCAGGAGGTAGAGAGGTTGGCCTGATTGTAGAAAGCAAAGGAAAAGGAGCAAGTGCGTTTGAGTGTTGTTTGACGAAGGTTCAGCAAGGCAGCCCCACGTGTAGAGGAGGGGCAAGATTTTATAGGTATACAGAAAACATCATAAAAACTCCATCTAAAGCAACTCATAACTTCAACATCATACTCATAATTAGGAGCTGAACGCAGAATCCAGTGAAGAAGTTGGCGACCACAGCTTCCGTGACCACATGGGTGAATAGAGAAAGGCAGGGTCAGACACACGACGCAGGGAACGTGGGCAAGCTTGCAGCAACGCGACGGAGCTTGAAGAGGGACACAGGCAAGTACGTGGTTGTTGTTAGGAGCTGAAGCAACCAAACCAGTCTCTATCATCACTCTCATATCCCCAACGCTGCTACCAAATATAAAACCTCACTACTTGTACAGTAATATGTGGTATCGAGCGTCAAATCAGTATTCTCCCACTGTACTTAATTTCTTTCTCACTATAACCTCTCATTCTTTCCTTCCCACCCACTTTACCTCTTCATATTTCACGCCACTTTTCTATCCCCCTAATTCACTCAGTCAGCCAATAACGGCCTGACACACTGGCTTGACAGACTTACTCGGGCTGGTGTTACGGGGAAGGCAAGGCAGTGACCACTGACCAACACGCGCACTTTTACCACACGCAGCCATTCACCGAAACATTAAACCACAAACAAACTTTAAAATACAATGATAACACATGTACAATGAAAGCTCAAAGGCATTAACACAAAAACTCATTGAGGATCGAAATACAATACTAGGAGGAGCAGCTTATGTGTAGGAAACCACACTAACGACGCTAGGCTATCATCATGAGCAATATAAACACCAACAGTTTTATCGCCACTCGAGTGCTTCAAGCTATCTTACACCCCTCAGCAGTGCCCCGCGCCTGAAGCTGTCGAGTGGCTCAAGTCTCAGCGTTTGGCTAATGAAATACTGACACTCAAGGAAAGAAGGAAGAAAAATATTCGTGCCAAAGCAGAAGTTAAAAGAATAAGCAAAAATAAGAAAAAAAAACTTATCATTGTTGAGTTTTTTAAAGTATAAGAATGATGGAAGTTCAAACAGTCCACGGATAAAAGAAATAAAACCATAAACGAATAACACGAACATAAAATAAAACAAAACAAACAGTTAGCTGAAGCCTACACAAAGCAACAGCACTGAGTCTCAAAGCAACACTCACCAACTGACGCCGCTATGCTTCTCCATGACCGCTGACCACAAGACGCTGACCATATCTTGAAGGAATTAAACAGTATCATTTATCATAGACACTCCTTTTAGCGTCACTAGGAGCTGACATAGGGAAGGCGTGTGTAGGAGACTGAGGGACTGGGAAAGAAGAAGAGGAGGAGGAGTGAAAAGTGGAGAAGACAAGAAGAGATTGAGTGATAGACTGAGAAGAGTGAGAAGTGAAAGAAAAGAAGACAAGAAGAGATTGACTGATTGAATGATAGATTGACAAAGTGACTGACTGACTGACTGACTGATGGCGCAAGAAGAGCAGAGAGGACAAACAGGACAGGAGGAGACAGCAGACAGACAGCCACTCGTCCCCGTCACAGTAATCACTTCGTCACGTCATTATCACCATCACAAGCGCAGTCACGCCTCGTCACACTCATTAGGGAACACACACGCGTCACTGTATCACTTTCAAGTCACGCCAGACGCCACAATATCGCCACGGGCATTGAAATACTGTTCGCTGTCACCGCCGGACCGCAGCCATCACTACAAAAACAAAATATGAACAATGGCGGGAGTTTTAAATTTTTGTGTATTCAGACTTATCTCGCTTTCCTTTTACTTTATTACTTCAAAAAACGTTTTCATAATTATATTCCTATCATTTTGTGGAATATTTGACTAAAGAAAGAGGCGATTCAGAATTTATGGTAACTATTATTATTACAGCTGTCACGTATGAAAGAAAACGTGTGTTAAATCTTACCAGCGTTAAATGTAACACTGTGTCAATTTTAAGTGACTGATTTATTGTTTTGCTTTTGACTAGAGAGAGAGAGAGAGAGAGAGAGATTATATGAACACTACACCACCACCATCGTCACAACCACTTCCACTTAAGTCACATCCTACGTCTCATAGTGGTACTTGTCATTAAGAGGTATTACGTATTAGTAGGATTCTATGTCTTATCTCCAGAAAAATGACATGAACCCTTTCCTTGATATTTCTTTCTCTTCCTTCTCTTCCTTCTCCTCCTCCTCCTTTTCCTCTTGTTATGCATTATTTTCCCACACAAAGCGTCTATCTGGCAACAATGACATGATCTTTAATGCATTTTTCATACATTTGAGATGCAACGTTACCCGCATTATGTGTCTACTGTCACACACACACACACACACACACACACACACACACACACACACACACAGTCTTGCACCATATCCCACACCTTTTTTTTTCTTGTTCTATCTTTTAGCTTTCCTTTCTTATCTATCTACTTTCTCTTGTTATCATTCCTATCCTCTTTCTCCCAGCGGTTCTCCTCCTCGTCCTCCTCCTCTTCTTCCTCCTCCTCCTCCTCCTCCTCCTCCTCCTCCTCCTCCTCTCCTCCTCCATTCATGCCTTGTTGATGGCAATTTACTGTTTTAAAGAAGGACTGGATTCTCTCTCTCTCTCTCTCTCTCTCTCTCTCTCTCTCTCTCTCTCTCTCTCTTAGATTGTTCCTTTTACTTTTTTATTCTTCTTTTCATTCTTTTCGTCCTTTTAACATCAATTCTTGTATTCCTTATTGTTGGTTTTGTTGTTGTTGTTGTTGTTGTTCTTGTTCTCCTCCTCCTTGTCTTATTATGGCCGGGGGGGGGGCGTCTCCCTGTAACTACTTTCCGGAAATGCCTTTAACCACAGGTGACTTTTTCTCTAGTGACTAACAGTAGGAAAGTTATGTACTCTCTCTCTCTCTCTCTCTCTCTCTCTCTCTCTCTCTCTGTGTGTGTGTGTGTGTGTGTGTGTGTGTGTGTGTGTGTGTGTGTGTGGATCATTATTTCCTGTTTTTTTTTTTTTTTTAATTATAAGTACCATGATTGTAACAATACTATTCAAGTCTCTGTATTAGCTAACGTCCAGTTCTCTCCCTCCCCTCTCATCTCCCCTCCCCCTCTCTCTCTCTCTCTATTTCTCTTTAGTAGCCCCACAGACAACCCGACAAGCACATCCTCCCCCTCCTAGTGCCTGTGAATGACTAACACTGACACTGCTGCACGGGAACGGGAAGAGTCAGGGATGCCACGGTTAAAGGCCTTCACTGTCCTTGGCTGAGCTCACAGTGTTGTCCCTTTCAGCCACTGCTACTGAATATTAAAGAACGTAGATCAGTTACAGAGAAAAGTAATAATATAAGAGCATACTGGAAAGAAGAAGACACTGATAATAGATCCATTGAAGATATATTAAGAACACAACATTATTTTTTGGTGTTAGAGAAAGGATAGACGAAGAGGAGGAATACAAGAGAGAGCTAGAGTCTGATATATTTGATTGTAAACCTGCCTGTATTCCTTAAAAATGGCAATAAACTATACTTACTTACTTAAAAAAGAAAAGAGTGAGGAGGGACAAGTAAGGGAGTGTGATTCTAAAGGGAACTCTCCCGACAAATGGCTCCACTCAACTCAGGGAAAAAAATATTTGTGTTGTTTTAGGGAACGTTTAGCTGTACTATACCGAAGACAGGATGGAAAGGTGTTGGAATGTAAGAAAGCAAGTGAAGATTATCAGATGCTTGT
>NC_059279.1:16421940-16434440 GCF_017591435.1 Portunus trituberculatus | reverse complement strand
AAAACGCGTCCTGGTACTGAAGAGGTTAAGGGGAAAAGTATTGGAAAGAAGGAGAGGTTGCATAGCTTATTAGAAAAGGGTCCGAGGGTTCGAATCCTGTCCACGGTCCGAGTGTAGATAGAGCTTCCTCACTCGGGGCAACGGTTTCCTAGCGGGTGGGCTTTGAGATAGGAGGTACCACAAAATGTACCAACTTTAGCCCATAAATTCCCGTGAAAAGCCCACATGGTGTAAATAAAATAGATAAATAAATAAAAGTGACTGTTTCTAGATGGCATTGAGTAGTTGCAGGGTCATCTTAGCAGTGTGTTTAGCTGTTGAGTGTACGTATATAATGTCTTGTGTTAGTAAATGTTTAGACCATTAAGGTAAAAAATGTGAAGGACAGTTAGATGTTAAAAAAAAGTGGCTAATTATGGAAGGTGAAGAGGTAAAGAAGAGAAGAGTTTAAGTTTAACCCCTTCAGTAATGGGTCACATTTTTACCTTGAGATTTGTGTACGATTAGACCATTTTATTTTGCATTAGGAAGGGTTTATGGAGGTCAGAAAATTAATGGCCAGAGTCTTCGCTGTTTCAATCCCCACATAATTTTCTTAAGCCGTATAAAATCACCAAATAGTAACCAGAATATATATGAAAACGCGTCACAGTACTAGAGTTAATGCAGTAGGAGTGTGTTTAGGTATGAAATTAGTTGTGGTACGTGTGTGTTGAGTTAGTAGATGTTAATAGATGTTAGTTGTGTGTATCATGTGGTGAAAGATGTGAAGGATGGTTACTTGCTATAAAGGTGGTTCGGTATAGAAGACTTACAGGTGCATAGATCAATCTTTTAACAGGTATGACTTCATTTTGAGTTTATTAAGTTAGTTTGGTGTACGTTTGCTGCGATTTATAAAGACACTACTGACACTAAATTGATTAAATGTGTAAAATATTCTCTTATCTATTTATCTATTTATCTATCTTATTTTTCCCTCAATAGTTGTATCCTTGTGGAGTGAAATCATGAAGCATTTAGCCTACCATTAGCAAGTGTCACCATTGTTACCAGCAGTGAAAGAGTTACGTGCCAAGCGTAACGTGTGACTGAGGACATGTAGATAGAGGTGTGACAAAAGACATGAATAAATTAAGTCTCAATTTTTCCCTTCTTTCCTCCTCCTCCTCCTCCACCTCCTCCTCCTTCTCCTCCTCCTCCTCCTCCTCCTCCTCCTCCTCTTTTTCCTTCCTCTGGTCCTCTTGTCAATAATCATTTACTCTTCCATCCCAAAACAGGAGGAGGATCGGAAATTACACACGAGCAACGCAATAGAAATTAGACAAAGACATTTTATAACAAACTCAAGTATTTTGTCGTCGTTTCATTCACAGTCCGGCAACAGCAGAGGAAAGGAATAATAGAAATAGCAATAGTCAAATAATTAATAAACGGAAGAGATAATAAGATTCGCACATACGTATTCAATCCCTTTAGTACTGGGACCCATTTTTAACTTTGAGATTTATGTACGATTAGACCATTTTATTGACATTAGGAAGAGTCTACGGAGGTCAGAAGATTAGTGGTCACAGTATTTATTAATTTAATCCCCGACATGAGTTTCTGAAGCTGTATAAAATCAACAAATAGTAAGCAGAATGAATATGGAAACGCGTCATGGTGCTGAAGAAGTTAAGAAAAGAGAAATGATAAATGAAAAGTAAGTGTTTTAAGAATGTGCTTGTATGTAAGATGTATAAAAAGAAATGATGAGGTGATGAAGGGAAAGATTACAAATATAGAGTAAATACGAAGATGATTGGAAATGTTTTAAAAAAGAAATTGTAAAATAAAAGAACAATAAACTTTAAGGAAAATATGCAAACTAAATACCAATGAAGAAATACGAAGGAGGAAAAGATAAAAGAAGGAAAACAGTAAAGAAAAGAAATACCTACATAAAAGAAAAGAAAAATAAATACTTCTACTAAACAAATGAAAAAAAAAAAGAATGAACAAATCAGCAAAACTCTTCGATGCACAAGTTCAGTTCACCTCTTCGTATTGACAGAAGACGCAACTCAAACTGAAATAGATAGAAAACAAACAAACAAAAAAAAAAAAAAAAACATCCGGGTCATAGAAAAAAAGTAAAAACAAATAACTCTACTAAACAAAAGAAAAAAAAAACATGCAAATCTAACACCAATTAAAAAGAAAGAAAAAAAAAACAGAAATACACATAAAAAGAAAAAAAAGGAAAAAAACTACTAAATGAATAAAAAAAACAGTAAAACAATAAAATAAATAAATAAATAAACACACACAGAAAGATAAAAAAACAATAAAATACATAAATAAATAAATAAACACAGAAAAAAAAACACTTCTAACAAACAAAAATTAAGTAAAACAAACTAAAACCAATAAAAAAACGGAGAAAAAAAAACACTATTCTTTCACCAGGTAAGCCAATTAGTACGTTTACTTTACCTCACCTGTCACGGATCACAAGTCACCATACCCTGACTCACCACACTGCAAACTACTCACATACCCTTTGTACCAAGATACCGGTGACTCACTGTTAGAGGAGGAGGAGGAGGAGGAGGAGAGAGTGTGGTCGTGTGTGGGGGGAGTAGTAGTAAGAAGATTACACCTCCTAGCCACATCACATCCTCCCAGACTCGTCCCTGCCTCACCCGCCCTTCCTGGAAAACACTGCACTCGTAATACCCACTCTCAATTCATTTCCGTGTCCCAGGTGAGTTCCAGGCTGGGATTTTTGTCACTTTTTCCTTGTGTGTCTCTCTGTCTCTCTGTCTCTGTCTCTGTGTATCTGTCTCTGTGTCTCTCTCTCTCTCTCTCTCTCTCTCTCTCTCTCTCTCTCTGCATGCAACATAATCCAGTCAGCAATGCATCTGCCAATATAAATAAGCTAAGATAGAATTAAATACTAAAAGAATACACAGAACCTACAAACCAGACAGAGAGAGAGAGAGAGAGAGAGAGAGAGAGAGAGAGAGAGAGAGAGAGAGGAATTTATCACACTCTCAACTGATCAACTCAAACGCGAACCTTTCAAGCCAACATGACCTTAAATGGAGAACAGTTCATCTTTTTTTCTTTCCTTGAGGAGAAGCGAGGCGACTCCTTCAGGATGTCAGGATGCACTGGAAAGCCCCACGGAAGTCAGGGAGGATTAAATCAATTCTTCGTATACAAGTGTTTCCGCAGATGTATATTTCAATAGAAGGAATCAGGTTGCATTGTTCTTTCCCTTGTATAATTGACCTATTGTTTCTCTAACGCTGTAGTTGATGAATGGTATTGTAGCGAGTTCAAGACATTTATCCCAGAGTTTTGGCTAACTCTACTAACCTTTCAGGGAACTGGCAATCAAGTGGGCCTTTTTTTGTTATATCTTTTGTTTCCCTCGGCCAGCTTCCCCTCTTCCATATAGAAAAAAAAAAAAACATAGTCTGGCCTTTAGAAAATTATCTACAGTTTAGAATTCACCCATACCCATACATATTCACACCTGTAGAGTTGAATTACAGGTACCATACAACATTATCTGCGCAATGAGAGGCAATCAACTTACTAATCATAACCCGGACATGTGCAGTGACAAAACAATGCATGAACCTGTTGTAACCTGAGAAGCAAGAAGCAATGATACGTAAGAAGGAAGAAAGCAATGAGAATGAAGAAATGAGGAAGGGTGTAAGAAGTAAATGAATAAACTAAGGAAGAAGATGAAGCACGCGATAGCAGGTACACAAAGTTAGCACGACAAACCTAATAACATGCTGAGTTACTGAGGCGCTGGGAGGAAGCATAGATAGAAGAGAGAGAGAGAGGAGCTGTGTCCTTGACGTCTAGCATAACAAAACTGTCCGATTCCACCACGGAGACACAGGAAATCATGAATAAACACCTAGGACGTCATTACACATCGTCTAAGTATCGTGTCAAGAGGTGAGGAAGTGCTATGAAGGCTGCTATGTGCTTTAAATCTCAACTTTTACGGTGTTATGGGATTGCTTCTTAATGTCTAGTTGGCATCTCTCGTTCCCCTTCCTTGTTGTTGCCAGTGCGTGTTTTGCAGCTGCAGCGTGAAGGTGTGTGACTCACCTGGGCGTCACACAAATCGTTGGCATTTCCACGTACACGCTTACGCATCGCAGTCACGCAGGAACACAAAGGAGGAGCAAATAATAGCGGACTGTTCACACCTCGCAAGGCTGTCTGGGTTAAGATGCTCTATCCACTATACCCTTCAGAACGATAACGTGTTTTCATATCAATTTTGCTTACTATTTGGTGATTTTATACAGCTTCAGAAACTTATGTGGGGGATTAAAATAGTGAGGACTCTGGCCATTAATCTTCTGACCTCCATAGACCCTTCCTAATGTCAGTAAAACCGTCTAATCAAACCCAAAACTCGTAGTAAAAATGCGGCCCAGTACTGAAGAGGCTAATGGTAAAATAGAAAGTAATAGGTAGTGGTGTTAAAAGAAGTACTATTACATAAATTACGTGGGATATTTATATAGATGCTCATAGTTCGTAGATAGATAGACAGATATAGATAAATAGATAGACATCAATAGATAGAAAAATAGATAAATACATAAATAGATGAATAAAGGGATACATAGATAGATAAAAAAACCGATAGAGAGAGAGAGAGAGAGAGAGAGAGAGAGAGAGAGAGAGAGAGAGATGCTAGAATTAACCCATGACGTCACTCCTACCCCACCCCAACCGTTCCCTTCACCTATTCAGCCTCAGGTAATTACGTACCGGTAAATATCCTCAGGTATTCATCCCCTACAGGTATACCTCCTCCTGGGCCTCCAGCAGAACACACTTAACTTTCTCCACAACCACCACCACCACCACCACCACCACCAGTAAGGCTCTCCCCAGCTCCTAGAAACAGCCTGTCACCACCACCACCACCACCACCACCACCACCACTATAAATTATCCCCCAAGAATAGAAAGAATGAAAACCCAAGTGATAAAGTTCTCTCTCTCTCTCTCTCTCTCTCTCTCTCTCTCTCTCTCTCTCTCTCGTTCCAAGGTCGATTTTTTCAAGGATAAATGTTTCTTTCCTGTAATATTTCACTTTTTTTCGTACTTTTTTGCGTTTTTTAATAATTTTTCACGTGTTTTAATCATCAAGGGACGAGTGAGCGAGTGAGTGAATGAATAAGTGAGTGAGTGAGTAAGTGAGTAAGTGAATGAGATGAGTGAGTGAGTGAGTGAATGAATGAGGTTTAGTGTTGATCCTAATCCCCTCTTTATCATAGTGTTTGTATATCTATCTCCTCTCTCTCTCTCTCTCTCTCTCTCTCTCTCTCTCTCTCTCTCCCCGGCTGTTCTTCATTGATTTATTTCTCTCTTCTCATTAATTTCTCCTGTTCTTTCATTCATTGGCTTTCTTATTTGTTTCTCCTCCGTCTCTCTCTCTCTCTCTCTCTCTCTCTCTCTCTCTCTCTCTCTCTCTCTCTCTCTCTCTCTGCATGCAACTTAATTCAGTCAATAATCAATCTTAAAATAAAAATAAATAAAAATACAATTAAATACAAAAATAAAATCACACAGAACGAGAGAGAGAGAGAGAGAGAGAGAGAGAGGGGGAATCTGTGACACTCCCCGATCAAACCAAACACAAACCTTTTCAATCAACAAGATCTTAAATGGAGATGAGTGTGTCCTTGTGTCTTTTTCTCTAACTCTACAAAGGACCAAGAATCACGGCGTATTTTCCTGACCTATTTCACCGAAGGACTCCCAGTGTAGGACTCCCAGCGTAGGACTCCCATTGAAGGATTCGTCATGGGGTATCCTTCTGGGAGTGGTGGGAGGGGAGAAAAAGTGGGAGGAGTCTGTAGTTTACGTCCTATCTCCCCGTCTCTCACTTCCCTCCTTCCCTCTTGTAGCATCCTTCTCCCCACTCTGTCCTACTCCTACGTCTTCCTTCTCTTCCTACTCCTCTCTCTCCTTCCCGTTATCTTTTCTCTCTTCTTCCCTCTTTGTTACTTTTTGCGATCTATTTCTTATTCTTTTTTCTTCTACTCTTCCTTCTCTTTCTACTCTTCCTCCTCTTCTTCCTGTTATCTTTTCTCTCTTCTTCTCTCTTATTTACTTTCCATGACCTATTTCTTATTCTTTCTTCTTCTCCTTTCCTTTTCTTGTTTCTTTCAGTTATTCCACATTCTATTCTCTCCCCTCTTCTTTCTTCCTATTTCCATCTTTTAGCAACCTTTTTCTCCTCTTCCATCTATCTTCCAGCTCCTTTTCTTATTCTTTTCAGTTATTCTTCTACCTACCTTTTCTCCTCTTCATCTATCTTCCAACTCCCTTTTATCTCCCCGTCCTGCTCTCTCCCACCGTTCCTTTCCCAGCAACTCCCTACAGTCCACCCTCTCCTTTCCTCCTCCTGTCTCATACATCTCACAACCTCTTTCCAGTTACTCCCCCATTTCAACCCCTCCTATTTCTCCTCTCCTCTTTTTTACCACTATTCCCTCCATAAAAAATTCTCCCTCCATCCCTCCCTGTCTATCCTTTGATCCTTTACCTGGTCCTTCCTTGCAGTACCTCTCAGTTCTGCGTAACTCCTCCCCTTTTCTGAACTCACGCTGTTTGTTCCCCCCGTGCATTCCCGCCAAGGTATTTTGCGAGCCGGGCACTGACTCACCACCGCCGCGTAAAAAGGACCGTCTTGGCTCCACCCCTCCACAGTTTAGTTCCTGCCTCCACACGCGGCGGATCTGCTCCACCTCCCCGGTACTGCCAGGCGTAAGTGAACTGGAAGCACTGTGCCGCCTTCTTCTGCTTGTTCTTGTGTTGTTTGTGTTGCTTGTGGTGTTCAGTGATTTGATCCTTTAATTCTTGTTGTGGTGTGTTAGTTAATTAGTGTCTGTCAGTTTTTTTTTTTTTTTTTTTGTTTGTGTTCAATTTTCTTCTTGTTCTTGTTCGTGTTCATGTTCTTTTTCACTGTCTTTTCGTTCTATTCCTATTTGTCTTCCTTCTCTTCTTCCTTCCTTCCTTCCTTCACCCTATTCTCTATCTCCTCCTCCATCCTCTTCCTCCTCCTACCACTCCAATCTTCCTTACTCCTTTATTTCCTCTCCATTTCTCAATATCTTCCTCTCCTCCTCATCCTCATTGTCATCATCTTCCTTCTCCATCGTTGTCCCTTCCACCTCATCCCCTCGTCAGTGCCTCAGTGCCCCCAGCAGCGTGAGTGCCAGTAGCGCCTCAGGACGGTGCCTCAGAGCAGTGCCTCGCCAGTTCCTGTTTTCTGTTCGTGGTGTGTTACTTTGCTTAAGTGATCGGTGCAACGTGATAGAAAATGGAGGAAAGAAAACGGAATGAGAGACAGCTGCCTCTGGATCCCTTGACTATCTATCTATCTCTCTCTCTCTCTCTCTCTCTGGAAGATATGTAATAGTGAAGAATAGTGAAGTGGTTACGAGTGAAGTGTTGAAGTGAAATGTGTGTGTGTGTGTGTGTGTGTGTGTGTGTGTGTGTGTGTGTGTGTGTGTGTGTGTGTGTGTGTGTGTGTGTGTGTGTGTGTGTGAGCGTAAGATTATAATGCCGGTTCTTGAAAGAGAGAGAGAGAGAGAGAGAGAGAGAGAGAGAGAGAGAGAGAGAGAGAGAGAGAGAGAGAGAGAGAGAGAGCACCACCTATATCTCCCACAAGAATCACGAGAGAATTAACTTTTTATACACATCAAAAACTAAAGAGAGGAACCCGCGCCTTATTCTTCCCATGACTCCCACGCCACGCCTCCCTCCCCTTGTCTCCCCTTGGCTCCCCTTACCTGAGTGTACGTGGGAATGATACCTGGTTACCCTCCCTTACCTTCCCTTTAATCGTTCTTAACCCCTTCAGTACTGGGACGCATTATTGCCATGAGTTTTGAGTTTGATTAGACGACTTTATTTACAGTAGCAAGGTTCTATGGAGATCAGAAGGTTAGTGGTCCAGAGTGTTCACTATTTAATACCCCCATGAGATTTTGAAGGTGTATAAAATCACCTAATAATAACGTGTATAAAGAGGTGTCATGGTGCTGAAGGGGTTAAGAGCGCGATTTTCAAGGGAGGACACAAGAGAGGGATTAAAAGTGAGGTTAGGTTCAAATATTGTTTAACCCCTTCAGTACTGGGGCGCATTTTCACCATGAGTTTTTGGTGTGATTCGTTGATTTTACTGACATTAGGAAGGGTTTATGGAGGTCAAAAGATTAATGGCTAAAGTCTTCACTATTGTAAACAGTACTGGGGCGCATTTTTACCATGAGTTTTGGTGTGTTTAGAGGATTTCATTGACATTAGGAAGGGTCTATGGAGGTCAAAAGATTAATGGCCTGAGTCTTCACCGTTGTAATCCCCACATGAGTTTATGAAGCTGTATAAAATCGTCAAATGGTAACCAGAATGAATAATAAATCGTGTCATGGTAGTGAAGGAGCTAAAGAGTGGTGTCATTTTAGCGAATCTAACCTCTTCAGCATCATAAAGGCTTAAAGAAATCGTGTGTTATTTGTTAGGAATGGAAGTAGAGATGTGATATTAGTTGATTATCGTCCATAGGTAATTTTCAACGCCTCCATACATTGTTTAAAAAGTATATAGATGGTGTTGTTTTAACCCTTTCAGTATCACAAAGGCTTCACAAAATTAAATGTTATATATTAGGAAAGAAGATGAAGAGATGTAATGTTAGTTGGTAAGTGTCCATAGATCATTTTCAACGCCTCCATATATTGTTTTAAAAGTACATAGATGGTGTTGTTTTAACCCTTTCAGCATCATAAAGGCTTAAAAAAATCGTACGTTACTTGTTATTTGTCTGTCGAGAAGTGTTTAGAGGTTATGTTCAACGCGTCCAAATATTGCTTAAAAGTACAAAAGGGGTGCTATTTTAACCCTTTCAGTATCACAAAAGTTTCACAAAATCGTATGTTATTTATTGGGAAAGGAAGTAAAGAAGGTGTAATTTTAGTTGATAAGTGTTTAGAGGTAATTTTCAACGCGTCCAAATATTTCTTAAAAGTACATAGATGATGCTGTTTTAACCCTTTCAGTATCACAAAAGGTTCACAAAATCGTATGTTATTTATTGGGAGAGAAGGTGAAGGAGATGTTTTGTTAGTTGGTAAATGTCCATAAGTAATTTTCAACGCCTCCATATATTGTTTGAAAAGTACATAGATGGACTTGTTAGGATTTGTTACTAATTCTTTTCTTTTATCGTAAGCTGTAATTGTCTTGTTTGGTTTATGTATTTGGTTGATCTAGTTTTGACGTTCTAGTTCATTTATTATTTTTCGAACATTTCTGTGGTTAGTGATAGTTAGTCAGTCAGTCAGTCCAGTCAGTCAGTCCATCAGTCAGTCAATCAGTTAGTCAGCTAGTTAGTTAGTTGATCAGTCAGTCAGTTAGTCAATCGATCATTTACTTACTCCATTAGTCAGTCAACCAGTCAACCAGTCAATCAGTCAGCCAGTCAACCAGTTAATTACACAGTCAGTCAGCCACGCAATTAATTAGTTTCTTGCTCTAGTCTTCTCTCTCTCTCTCTCTCTCTCTCTCTCTCTCTCTAAACATGGCTTCACTTTCCTCCCTGCATCCTTCTGCCTACTCTTCCTCCTCCTCCTCCTCCTCCTGCAGTGTAAGCTAACATAATACAGCCTGTCACAGCTTCCTTAGGGTCAATAGCCTCAACGCTCCTGTTTGTTCTTCCTTTGCCTTCCTTTGTGTTCCTTCGTGTTCCGTGACATGCTAGTCCCGGTCGTGATACTTGTTGTTATTCGTGTTGTTATGGTATTGTGCTTGTTTTTGTGTCCACCCCTGTTTTTGTTATGAGAGAGAGAGAGAGAGAGAGAGAGAGAGAGAGAGAGAGAGAGAGAGAGAGTAAGATAAAGTAAGATATTTGGCAGCGACGTACTATAAAATTCCTTGATTTATTTACAAACTATATATTTTTTTTACTTATTTTATCTATCTATCTATCTATCTATCTATCTATCTAGCCGTCTTCAGCTCGTCGCTCAACCTAACACGTTTCATCAAGTCCGCTTCTCAAGACTCTAAATTCCTCCTTTTTATTCATTTTCCACCTCTTTGTCGCCTTCGAAAACTTGCTATACTGATCTGAAGAAGGAAGGAAAGAGTTTGTATTGCGTATTTGCTGAGTCTGTGCTGAGTCTTTGCTGAGTCTGTGAGTCTTAAAGGATGAGGAAAAATATTGTGAAAAGCAGAAGTAAGAATTTGTAGTTATTTAATTAGAGCTGAGTTAAACAAGCAAACATTGGTGCTACTGCTACTACTACTACTACTACTACTACTACTACTACTACTACATATAAATAACAACAGCTAACAACATATCTAACCTCAGCCTTAACCTAACCTAACCTAACCTAACTTAAAAAAACAAAGGAGACAAATAACAAAACACACACACACACACAGATTAGTCCACAACACATTCCAAAAGTCAAAACTTCATCTTGTGTGGCTCATTCATGGGTTCGGTGGTTCATTCATGGAGTCGAGGCTTTATCATCATTGGGTTCACTTGAGGCTGTTGGTGATTGCATCTTTTTCTTCTTCCTTCTCTCCCTCTCTCTCTCTCCCTCCTCTCCCTCTCTCTCCTTTGTCCTCCTCGTGAAGATTCTTGAGTCGCAGTTGTAAGGGGTCGTTGTGGCGGTCGTGAGTGACATACGAGGTGACAGCGTAAAGTGGTTCTATTGTTGACATGTGTTACGTAATTCTCTCTCACACTCTCTCTCTCTCTCTCTCTCTCTCTCTCTCTCTCTCTCTCTCTCTCTCTCTCTCTCTCTTTTCACTCCTCCATCCCGCATCACTCTCTCTACCAATTCACCGTTTTCTCTCTCTCTCTCTCTCTCTCTCTCTCTCTCTCTCTCTCTCTCTCTCTCTTTCTCCCTTTTGGTCTGCTTACCTCATTCTTGTACCTCCTCCTCCTCCTCCTCCTCCTCCTCCTCCTCCTCCTTTCCAATTCAGAAATATTTTATCACTCCATCTTCTATTCTCCTTTATTTACTTTTATTTCTTCTTTTTGTTTAGTTTTCTTATCGTTTTCTTTCTCTTATTCGTTTGTTTCTACTTGTTCTGTTTTAATTTCTCATTTCTTCCTATTTGCACTTAAAACTTTTGCCTTTGTGGTTTATTTATTTATTTATTATTTTTTTTCATGTCATATTTCATCTTTTACCTCTTCTTATTTATTTCCCTCTCATTTCCTTTTCCTTCCTTTTTTTTTTCATCTCCATCTATCCCTTTCTCCTGTCCTCCATATCTCGTTCTTCCTTATCTCTCTCTCCCTTCACATCACTATCATTCTCTCCATCTCTCTTGCTTACCTCCTCTCCCTGTCCTTATCTCCATCTCTCGCTCCTCTTTATCTCCCCCTCTCTCCCTCGCTGCGGGTTCTCGTCTTTTCAACTCGTCACCCGAAGATTACACAGAACGTCGCTAGAGGGGGTTAGAATTTCAACATGCGGGTTGGTGTGGTGTGGGTGGTCGACCTTGCGTGGGGAGCTGGCGTGTGTGGTGGTGTTGAGGCGTGTATGGGTGTCTGGGAGTGTGTGTAAGTGTGTTGGTGCGTGGGGGTGTGTGTATGGGTGTGTGGAAGTGTGTGGATGTGTGTGGGTGTGTTGGGGCGTGTCTATGGGTGTCTGAGAGTGTATGGGTGTGTGTTGGTGTGTTTGGGGCGTGTCTATGGGTGTCTGGGAGTGTATGGGTGTGTGTTGGTGTGTTGGGGTGTGTGTATGGGTGTTTGGAAGTGTGTGGATGTGTGTGGGTGTGTTGGGGTGTGTGTATGGGTGTTTGGAAGTGTGTGGGTGGGTGTGGGTGTGTTAGGGCGTGTATATGGGTGTTTGTGGGTGTGTTCGGATGTGTGTATGGGCGTGTGGAAGTGTGTGGGTTTGTGTGGGGTGTGTTTGACATGTGTGTATGGGTGTTTGGAAGTGTGTGGGTGTGTTGGGGCGTGTATATGGGTATTTGGGAATGTATGTATGTGTATGGGTGTGTTTGGATGTGTAGATTGTATTGGTAAGGTGTGTTTAGTTATTTACCTCCTTGCTTCTCTCAATTTCAAGACTTCCGATGTTTTTGATACTCTTGCAAAATGTTAAAAGATGTAATTAAATTCATACATAACCATTTCCTACCACCAAGTACAATTTTCAAAGATACATTCCAACATTACAGTCTCTCAAACATTTTAGTAACTTGAAAAGGACAAAAAAAAAAAAAAAAATCTTTCTCTGTCCGTGTGACCATGTAAGCAATTTTCACAACGCCCAAAATATAATAAAGATAATCAAAGTTAAGAGAAAGTTTGCGAGGAAAACAGGTGAAGCAGTAGTAAGAGATACAACAGAAATACAACAAAAATAAAACAGTATACAGCTAGAGAGAAGAAATACAACAGAACTACAACAGAGATCGAAATTGCA
>NC_059279.1:16396940-16419440 GCF_017591435.1 Portunus trituberculatus | reverse complement strand
ACTGCCTTAAAACTACCACCGTCACCACCACCACCACCCTAAAGTTGATGGTGGTGGTGGTGGTGGTGGTGGTGGTGGCGGTGGTGGGTAGCGAGGCGTTTACCATGACGGGATGTGGAGGCGCCAAATTTCTGAAGTTCTCCTCCTGATCTGGCAACACTTGTCCTTGAAATTCGGCAACAGTAATACCACAATCTTTTTATTTCCTTCCTTTCGTTTTTTTTTCCTTGATCTTTTTTTTTCTTTTTCTTCTCTCTATTCATATTTTTATTTTGAATTTAAGAGATGATTTTTATTATTTTTGTTATTTTTTGTTTTATTGTTTTTCTTTTTCTTTTTTCTTTCTCTCTCTCCTTTCGTATAATCTTTGTCTCTCTCTCTCTCTCTCTCTCTCTCTCTCTCTCTCTCTCTCTCTCTCTCTCTCTCTGAAACGAACAACTTGAACAAAAATGAAAAACGAAACACAAAGAATAAAGAAGAAAAAAAGCACAATGTCACGATAATAATAATTTCCTTTCTTCTCCTGCCTCCACTCATCCATTCCTCCATTATTTCCTTCTTCCTTCGTTCGTTAACCTCCTTCTTGCCCTCTCTTGCAGGTTGGTCACATCCGGAGCGAACAGACAGAAAGAGGAACAGCAAGACAGAACAAGGAAAAGGAGAGAGAAAGGAAACAAATACGGCGCAAATACACGAGTTGATAAAAAAAAAACGGGTGGAGAGAAGAGGAATATTGGCAGAAGCAGTTGATCCTTTTCCTCGTTCAAAATGTGCACCATACACGGCATTGTCATCTTGGGAATACTCCTGGCTGTGTTGGACGTGGTGAGTGTTGTGGTGTGTTGTGTGGTGGTGTGTGGTGTTGTGTGTGTTGTGTGAGGTTTGTGGTGTGTTTTGTGGGGTTTGTGGTGTTGTGTGGTGTGTTTGTGGGGTGTGTGTGTGTGTGTGTGGTGTGTTTTGTGTGTGTGTGTGTGTGGTGTGTGTGTGTTTGTGTGTGTTTGTGGTGTGTTTTGTTGTGGTGTGTGGTGTTGTGTGGTGTTTTGTGGGATTTCTGTGGTGTGTTTTGGTGTGTGGTGTTGTGTTGTGTTTTAGTGTGTTGTGTGTTGGTTGTTGTGTCTCTTGCTTGCTAAAGAGAACACAGAGAAAGAAAGATAGTGGGTTTGTTTTGTCTATCTATTTTTTTTTTTTTTTAAGTAACAGATGTAGTGATAAAGTAAGAAAAAGATGTTAATTTTTTCAATATTTTCTTTCTGTTTATCTCTTCCTTTTCCTTTCTTTCTTTTTTTGTTAGCTATTGTTTTGTTATTTATTTTTTTCCTTGTATCATTTCCTTCCTTTCCTCATTGTCTCCTATTGACAATGTCTTTAAGTCTGTCTGTTTTTATGTCTGTCTGTCTGTCTGTATGTATATGTCTCCTTCACTCCTCACCTTTCATTCCTTATCACGTCCTTCCTTCCTTCCTTCCTTCGATTCTCTCCACACTTCTCCTTCATACCTCACTTCCTCCTCTCCTCTTTCTTCCCCCATCACCTCTCACCCGTCCATCCTTCACCTTCATCTTTACCTTCCCAATAACACTTTCTCCAGTACCTTACCTTACCTTACCTTACCTCACCTCACCTTGTCTTGTTTCTCTCCCCCACAGATACACAGCCTTATAACCTCAGCCTTCTATTGCTACCAGTTAGTAATGGACATATTTTACCTGTGTCCTCTCAACATGGATGTCACGCTCTGTCATAACAAGATCTACGTCTACGAACAATGTAAGAGGAAACGGTATTGTTGTGGTAAATTTTAGGGGTACCTTTGGTGTTTTGTTTGACGTGGGCTTCTTGTTACTGGGTTTTCATCTTCAGTGGGTTTATTAAGATGGAAATAAAGGGATGTTTTTTTCTATTTATTTTTCTTGAAGTGGGTTTTGTCACTGTGATTCTTCAAAGTAAGCTGAAGAAAGGTTAAAAGTTGGGAGTAAGTTGATAAATTACTGCTCTTATAACAATTGAGGACGAAAAGGTCTAAACAGGTTGATTATCTTAGTTTTGTAGGTTTCATTATAGTTTTCTCTTAAAATAGTCTTAGAAAGGCAGAGAAAAAACATAATCAAGCAGATTTTTTGAGTTTACGAAATAACTGGATGAAAGAGTAAAGCTGCTGAACTCTTGCATTAGTGAGGTGGACGGAATAGTGAGGGAACAGACGAAAATAAAATTAGGCAAAGAGTTCTAGAATTTATGAATGAAGGAGAAAAACTGCTGGTTAACTCTTGCAATAATAAGATGAACAGAACGTTGAACAATAAAAGAAGATGAGATAAATTTAAGGATAGATTGAATTAGGTAGCCTGACAGCCTCTTTTCATGTTTTTATGATAGCAGAGGTGAAACAAACAAAGCAAGCAGAATCATGAGTTACCAATGAGGGAGATAAAGGAGTGAAAATACTGATGAACTCTTGCACTAGTGAACAGAACAGTAACAAGAGAAGGTAGATCATCTTGTGGAGCTCAGATTATCATTATTATTATTCTTTGTCTTTAACGGCGGTGGACTGTGGGAAGCTGAGTGTGTTTTGTGTATGTGGAAGACGATTAACTGGCGGTGGTGGTGGTGGTGGTGGTGGTGGTGGTGGGGTGGTGGGAATGTATGTTTCTTACTGGATAGAATGCAGTCACGGGGGAGAATATTCTTACTCCTACGTCTTACACTTGCATCATTGTAGGAAACTTGTCTGTTACATCCTGACTGAGAGAGAGAGAGAGAGAGAGAGAGAGAGAGAGAGAGAGAGAGAGAGAGAGAGAGAGAGAGAGGTAGAATATAATAAAAATGATAGAAAACCGAATAGAAATGGTAATAATGTAGTTGTAGTAGCAGTAGCAGTAGTAGTAGTAGTAGTAGTAGTAGTAGTAGTAGTAGTAATAGTAGCAGTAGTAGTAGAAACACCATCATCATCAGCAGCAGTAGTAGTAATAGCAAAAAAAAAAACATGAAAACAAAAAAAGAAGGAAAAACAGAGGAGAAAAAAAAAAAAAAAAAGAAAACTGCCTAAACTAACAAGCTAAACAATTTCCTCCTTGTCTCCCACACAGTGTTCGATACCCGCGTGTACATCGGCATAGGTGAAGGCATCGCTGGCGTCATCTTCAACATCATCTACATTATAGCGCTGGTGAAGGTGAGTACACGAAGGAACACAAAGGAAGAAACAAACACATCCCCGAGCCTTACAAACTTCACACACGCTTTGCACTTTCACTAAGACCATTTTCCAAGGCCGCAGAGATGACTAACCGGTTATCCAAGAGTGTTTCTGCTGTTAATAATGTAGATGTGCTGTTAATCTGTCACTACAATCGTAAAAACATTCTTAAAAACGCTTTGCTTTCTCATTAGAACTATTTTCCAAGGCCACAGAGATGACTAGCAGGGTTTTCAATAGTGTTTGTGCTGTTGATAGTATAAATGTGTTGTTAATCTGTCACTGGAACCATCGAAACATTCTTTAATCATGTGTATCTTCAGTGTGAGAGAGAGAGAGAGAGAGAGAGAGAGAGAGAGAGAGAGAGAGAGAGAGAGAGAGAATCATGTAAAATTAGATGAGTTTGTGTCAAAATTACAGGTACAGTTTCCTTCTTCCTTTCTTTTATGAGTGTGCGTGAGTTATGACCGTCCCACTTTCTCTCTCTCTCTCTCTCTCTCTCTCTCTCTCTCTCTCTCTCTCTGTAGCAACATGAATGTCATATAACTCAAGGGAGAGAGAGAGAGAGAGAGAGAGAGAGAGAGAGAGAGAGAGAGAGATAAAAACTAGCTCTGAATACGTTCTTTATATACCGACATCAGACCACCTCCTCGCCTCACCTCCTCCTTCTCCTCCTCCTCCTCCTCCTCCTCCTCCTCCTGCTCCTCATTACACCCACCCTCGAGGGACCTGTTGTGGTTTAGTGGCCTGAGTGTATCTGAGTGTAGAATAAACAAACAGAAACGAAGGAAAAAGAAATAAAGTGTAAATAAACAACAACGCGAATGAAGATTGAAAAGTTTGCCATAAAAAAAGACAAGAGAAAGAAAATGGGATAAAGGATGAATAAAGTGAAGAAAATGGAATAGGGAGATAGATAGATAGATAGATATATATATATATATATATATATATATATATATATATATATATATATAGAGAGAGAGAGAGAGAGAGAGAGAGAGAGAGAGAGAGAGAGAGAGAGAATGGAAAGTGAAAAAAATTAAGTTGAAAAAAAATATTGCAAAAATTAAGAAAATAGGGAAAAAGTTAATCAACTGATCTAAACTCCATATTAATTTAAGCGACACTTGAATTTAACTTACGTATCTCAACAGAAAACGGGAATAAGGAAAAGAAAACGAGATGAAAGTATTTGTATGGACAGGATAACTAGTTTCTTCTCTTTCTCTCTCTCTCTTGCAAATGGTTTAAGGATAGGAGGAGGAGGAGGAGGAGGAGGAGGAAGAGGAGAGGCGGAAAGGAGGTGAAGTGGGATTAAGGTGAGAGATGAAGGAGGAGATGAGAGCTAGAAAGAACTGTTGAGAAGGAAGAAGAGGAGGAGGAGGAGGAGGAGGAGGAGGAGGAGGAGGAGACTTAAAGAGGTTATGGAGGTAAGGCGGTGAGGGATTAAATGGTGGGGGTGAAAGGGATGTGAAAAGAGAGAGAGAGAGAGAGAGAGAGAGAGAGAGAGAGAGAGAGAGAGAGAGAGAGAGCCAGCAAATCTCTCTATAAAGATTGGCTGAATGAAAACTGATTAGCCAAGGGTCCCGCCAGCTTCTCTTTTTTTTTTTTCTTCTTTTTTTTCTTTCTTTTTTTCTGATCTGAGTTACGTCACGTTTTCTGTTTGCTTTGTCATGTTTTTTTTAATCTTTTCCTTTTCTCAGTTTGTGTGTTTCCTTCATTTATTTGTATTTCTTCTTTTTTCCTTTTTTCTTTGTTGTTTTTCGTATCTTTCCCTTTTCTTCTCGTTTTCTTTCTTCTTTTACGTTTTCTAATTCTATTTTGTGCTTTTTCTTTCTTTCTTCTCTGATTTTTCTTTTGGTTGTTCATTATGTCTTGTTTCAGTTTTCTTTGATAGATTTTCTTCCTCTTCTTTCTTCTTCTCCTTCCCTCTCTCCATTTCCAGTTATTCTTTTTCATTTCTACTTTTATTTTTGTTTCTTTCTCTCTTCCTTTACTGTTTAGCTAATTGGTTATTTATTTATTTCTTTATTTTTTTTTTCTTCTTCTTCTTCTTCTTCTTTTGTTCTTCTTGTTCTTGTTCTTGTTCCTGTTCTTCTTCTTCCTTCTTCTTCTTCTTCTTCTTCTTCTTCTTCTTCTTCTTCTTCTTCTTTTCTTCTTCTTCTTCTTCTTCTTCTTCTTCTTCTTCTTCTTCCTCCTCCTCCTCCTCCTCCTCCTCCTCCTCCTCCTCCTGCCGTTCATTGCCCTTCTGCATTATAAATTATTACCAAAGTGGACAATGATGTATTTTTGTTTTGTTTCTCTTATTCTGTCTGCCTCCTCCTCTTCCTCCTCCTCCTCCTCCTCCTCCTCCTCCTCCTCCTCCTCCTCCTCCTCCTCCTCCTGATGCAACATAAACCCACATAAACTAAACAATTCTGAACCTTTTTCACTCTACCACCATCACCACCACCAGCACCACCAGCACCACCACCACATCCTGCTCTTTTAGTACTTCTACAAGCCAACTCTCCTCCTCCCCTTCCTCCTCCTTCTCCTCCTCCTCCTCCTCCTCTTCCTCTTCTTCCTTCCTTCACCATCCTGCTCCTCATCCTATTCCTTCTCGTTTTTATTCTGATTTTTTTTCTCTTCTTTCTCGCATTTCTTGTTATCTTCTTCTCTTCTGTATCTCATTTTCTTTTCCTATTCGTTCTAATTCTGTTATTTCCTTTTTTTTCAGTATTATTTCCTCTTTTCTTCATTTTTCTTCCTCATTTCCTTTCTTCTTTTACTTCTGGTTCTCTCTTTTCTCTTCTTTTGTTGCTAGTCTTCATAGATCTACATCATTTAGAGAGAGAGAGAGAGAGAGAGAGAGAGAGAGAGAGAGAGAGAGAGAGAGAGAGAGAGAGAGAGAGTGGACTTTTAGTAATATCATTTTCGCACCCTAACTCACGCCTATCTTAATTTAGAGCTAGCTTTAGAATTACTACGTTTTTCTCCTCCAGCATCCTCCTCCTCCTCCTCCTCCTCCTCCTCTTCCTCTTCCTCTTCCTCCCATTCTAGTTCTATCATAATTTATTCTTTCTTTTTGTGGTTCTTTCTTTCCATTTTCCTTATTTTAATTGCCTCGTATTTCTTAATTCTTGCTTTTATCATATCATACCTGATTTTGTGTTATTTTGTCACATATTCTATTCTTTTCCTCCTTTCTTTTTTCATTCCCTATTCTTCTATCCTTTTTCTCCTTTTTCTTCTCCTGTGCTTCAGTCTACCTTTCCATCTCTTCTTCTCACTTTTCTTCCTCTTTCTTCATGTTGTTCTGTCTTTTATTCTGTTATTTCATCGCTTATCTTATTCCTCCTTTTTCTTCATTTTCCTGTTCCTCTTCTTTCCTCATCCTTCTCTTTCTCTTTCTTCTGTACTCGAGTCTTCCTTTTTACTCCTCTTCTCTCTCTCTCTTCTTCACCTCCTGTATTTGTCATGCACCCATACAGCTGCATTAGATTTTTCCCTCTTCTTTTTTTTTCTTCCTTTCAAGAGGGAAGTTGGCAAAGGGGTTCTAAAGATCAATGTAATAAAAACTCGTTTCGTTGCCGCTTAGAAAAAAAAGAGAAGTTGGTTTGTAAAGGTTCCGATCAGATTAGCTAATATAGTACCGGAAATGCTTTGATTCTCTCTATACAGTGTTCAAGTCATAGGAAGATAGAGGGTTCCAGAGTGTACCAGAGTGAGGGAACTGGTTAACTACTGGACAGAACAGTGATGGAAGGATAACAGCGGGAGCTTCTGTGTTTACTAGTGAAAGATTGAGGATGCTGCTTAACTCTTGCATCAGTAGCGAGGTGGACAGAACAGTGATGGAAGGATAACAGCGGGAGCTTCTGTGTTTACTAGTGAAAGATTGAGGATGCTGATTAACTCTTGTATCAGTAAAAGGATGGACAGAATAGTAATGAAGGGTAGTAGTGAAAGACTGAGGATGCTGATTGACTCTTGCATCGGTAAAGAGGTGGACAGAATAGTAATGAAAGGTAGATATGCAGAATTAGGCAGACTTCATGTGCTTACCAATGAAAGATTGAGGATGCTGGTTAACTCTTGCAATAGTAAGGTGGACAGAACAGTGATGAAGGATTGAGGAACATAATCAGGTAGAGAGATATATTTAGAGTTTACCAATGAGAGATGAATGAAAAAAAAGAAGGAATAAATAAACAAATAAAATAGGCAAAGAAGACACATTAATTTTTGCTTTAGTAAGATGGATAGAATAATCATGAGGTGTGGAAAAAAAAAACATAATCAGGCAGAGTCATAAATCTTAACAATGAAACATAGAATAGATAGATAAATAAACAAATAACGATAAGATGCACACGAATTCCTGGACTAATAAAGTAATGAATGAGAGTAAAAATGAATAACAACTCGCAGGAAATGTTAAAGTTGGTGTTTCTTTGCAGCACAAGCCGTCCATCACCTGGGTGTGGCTAGTGAAGGGATTCGCTGTGATCGCCATCAACGTGTACTACCTCGCCTCGTGGCTCATCCGCCGAGGCCGCTACGACCACATCAACAGCGACCAGCCCGAGGACGAGATTCTCTTCATCAACATGGCCAAGGGTCTCCTGCTGGTGCAAGTCACTATTCTGCTCTTCTTCTGCATGATCGGCGCTGTCTTTACTTACAAGGTGCGTCAGAGAGAGAGAGAGAGAGAGAGAGAGAGAGAGAGTTTATCTGCAACATCTACGTAGTGATCTGAGACGGTCACTATCCAAACACTAACCAGACACGTTTCTTAACCTCAATGAGCGATCGACATGCAGAGAGAGAGAGAGAGAGAGAGAGAGAGAGAGAATCACCCTCCAGAGGCTTCACGTGTGGCTGTGTGTTGCTTCACCTTCATTATTTAGGTCACCTGAGAGTCAAGGGGATGAAGTGGTGCCCTGATGAAGGTGGCAGGTAGATAAGAACCACACACCGCGCTCTTACCATTCCCTCTAATTCATTTAAAGACAGAACTAGAACGATTTGTCTGTGTCATTTTGGGGAGGTTGATAATGCATAAACAACAGGATTTCCTAATTTGGTTCTTCATTTTTTTTTTCAATGTTTGTAATGCGTGTTACAATATTTTCATGTTTTGTCATATTTAGGAAGTGTTTGAGGGTTCATACGTCACATTATTCCGTCATAGCATCATATTTTTGTCTTTTGGGATTCGTTTTAGGTTTCATTCATATCATTGCGTCATTGCTTCATATTTCTGTTTTTGTGGAAGCTTCTCAGTCATCACACATCACAATATTCCCTCATTTCTGAACATTTTTTTGTCTCTAGGGGAATTTAAGGCTTCACACTTCATATCATTACATCATTTCTTTATAATTTTGTCTTTGTGGAGTTTCCCAGGCTTCACACATCACATTATTCTCTCACTTCTTCATATTGTTTGTCTGTGGTGAAAATCAGACTTCACACATTACAATATTACGTCATTTCTTCATATTTTTGTCTTCATTATTTTTTCAGGCTTCATACATCATATTCTCTTCTCAGGATTCACACATTACATTATTCTCTTCTCAGGTTTCACGCGTCACATTATTCTCTCATTTCTTAACATTTTCCGTCTGTGTGGACCACCAGGCTTCACACATTACAATATCCCCTTCATTCCTTCTTCAGATATGCGAGGAGAGGACGGCCAGCAGACGCAGCCTCCGCCACCGCCGCAAGTGGGACTCCAGCGAAGCCACCGCCCCGCCACTTGGCCAGTATGATGACGAGGAGACCCAATATCTCAACGACGCCCTTACCAATAGCGAGAAGACCCTCCCTGCACGCTCCTCCAAGCAAAGCCTCACTGAAATATCCCGTGCTGACACATTCAAGCACTCCACGGGCGTCTAGATACTGAAGGAGAGGCGAGAAGATCCTGACTGCATGGCGTTCCCTTGATGAGGCTAAGCGGTTATGTCGAGGGAAAGTTTTTAGTATTTTCTCTCTTATTTGACTTCATGAGAGGATTACTGTACTGGTTTCGAGTTAAGGAGTTTGTAATTTTTTGTCACCAAGCATCTCAGAATGGCAGGTTAGTTTTCTGTAGTCTTAAAAAGGAAATATTAGAAGTGATTTGGTGGTGTTCGGGATACGAGTAGGCTTGGTAATATTTTGTAGCCACGTTTTCTTTCATACGATGATAGGAAGGGTGTTATTTTTAGCATTACAAGATTATTACTCTTTATATTCTCATCAGCTAGTGTTCCAGCGAGTCACTGCCACTGTGGAATGAATAATGGGACAATAATAGACCATTCTGAGATATCTTGGAGCAGGGACAGCTTGGTCGGTGCAGGACGAGAGAAAACCAAGACATGGCGATTTATGCTTCAAAAGTCTTTAATCTTTTGCTGTATTGCTCTGGTATAATTCCAGCGATACCGGAGTGCAATACTATACGCAAAAAAAGAAAAAAATCACTTTCGCTATACAAATACAAAGAAGAGGCGGTGTACAAGACATATTTAGAGATTTTAATGTATAGAGACGAATGTGACTCGCCTCTCGGTCAACCAGATGTCAGTGTGGATCGTTTAGAAGTGCACATGATAGTTCGTGAGTGTGTCCTGGTAGGAAAACGTTAATATTTAAGTTAATTAAGTGCTTTCAAGACCCCTGACTGTGTGCCGTGACGCTCAGAGAAGTGACGGTGACGCAGGAGGATGGAAAGTGCGGCCAGAGTGTTGTAAATAGTGATAAATGAAAGGTGAAGGAGAGGGAGGACTGGCGGCGGCGAGCGGGCTGAAGACAAGGTAAAACACACTATTCTCTTGTAGGATTATTTGACTCGACCACTTTACGACTTACGAATGATAACGACTTGTTGGGATGACGGTGGTGTTACGTTAGCACCTTCTCCCGCAAACCTTTGTATATATTAGGTCAAAATGCATGTGTTAAGTAATTTGATGCGTGTTTAGGTAATATTTCTCCCTCTTACTGTCCCAACCAAAGGATCGTCTGTCATGGGATGAGATTCGATCCTTTTTCTGTGTTAAGATTCCAGTGTTTGTAATGTTAAATAGGATGGACTGACACTATACAGGTTCAAATACTATTACGGCAGTATTTTTTGTTATTATTTGTACCAGTTTCTTATATCTACATTACATTATCGTTTCTATAACGTTAAAAAACAGGATTGGTCGACGCTAAACAGGTTCCAATCCTCTAAATACATTACTGTTATTTTTCTCGTCATATTGATGGTGTTTTATCATAATGTGTTTTATTTTTTATGTATTGTGAAGCAGGATGGACTGATGCCATGCAGAGTGTTGTCCTGTGTGTTAGTGCTCATGTTGTTTCATTATCACGTCTCATTATCACCCTTATCGTCACTCGTCACTCATACTGCTCATTGTGTTCACCCATCACCGTTTGTACATATCATTTGTGCTACTTTGATTAATAAATATTTAATGTATCCAAAGATTTTATTCGTAACAGAGAGAGAGAGAGAGAGAGAGAGAGAGAGAGAATAATGTACTTGTTTATGATATCAAATTAAATTACTCGTTAGTGTGTGTGTGTGTGTGTGTGTGTGTGTGTGTGTGTGTGTGTTATCACCACCTCCATCTCCCACCACTGCTAGGACCATTACTAACACCACTACTCTCCTCCTCCTCCTCCTCCTCCTCCTCTTCAGTTTGAGTAGGCTCTTATAAGTCTGAAATTAGGCATAAAATTTTACCATCTGCTTCATTTAAATACCACAATGTTCTCTTCCTCTCCCTTTTATCCTCTCTCCTCTTCTCTCCCTCTCTCCCTCTCACCGCTCCTCTCACTTCCTCTTTCTGCGTCTTTTCCTATCACTATTGAAGTTGAAGGGTCTACTCTTCTTGTCCCTCCCTTCATCCCCCATTCACCCTCTTTCACCCCTGCCCTCCACCATCCCCCTTCATTTCTGCCCCTCCCCCCTCTGTCCCCTTTTCACCCTTAATCCTTCCTTGCGTCACCCTTGAGAGAGAGGGAGAGGGAGAGAGAGAGAGAGAGAGAGTGACATGAACTACGTAATAGACACCAGGTTTTTCTTAATTTTTCGTTCTAATGTCAGTGTTCAGTTATTTTCGTGTGTTTTCCTTTTTGCGATTCGTTCAGTGAGTGGTGATGTGAAAATATTGATCGCGGTTAGCTTGAGTGGTGTTCTTAGTGTGATCTGAAGTGTTTTATTTTTTTATTTTTTTCATTTATATTTTTGTTTTATTTATTTATTTTCTGCAGCTGTTTAAAGTGGTTGTAGTTTTTTTTTTCTATGTATATTTTTTCGTTTTACAATTAAGGCTATTATATGCGTCAGTCATTATTTAAGCTTTTTTTTTTTTTTTTTTTTTCCCTCCTCGTGTGAAGGGTCTAGTTTGATAAGTATTAGACATATGAATATTAAACAAGAAGAAAAAGAAAAAGGAAAGTAACAATCTCGTATTAGACAAAAAAGTAAATAGAATAAATAAGTAAAATAGAAGAAAAAACAAAATACATAAATGAAATAATAGATAAATGAAATAAGATGAAATGAGATAAAATTAAATAGGATATGAGAAAAAAAAGGAAAAGCTGCAAAAAGCCATCTGACCTACACGTTACAATCTCATGTTAGATAAAAAAAGATAAGATAAATTAATTAATAAAATAGAAAAGAAAAAAAATGAAAAAAAATAAAAGGAGATGAATAAATAAATGAAATACAAAATAAGAATAGAAAATAGAAATAAATGAATAGATAGATACAATACATAAAAATAAATTGATAAGATAAGATAAAATGAAATAATAAAAGAAAAGAGAAGCTCTGCAAGAAACTATCATAGGTCCACGTGACAAGACCTCTTTGAAATATACTGACCTATTTCCACCTATCACCCACATCCATCAATCTGTCTATTCCTTCAAAGCCCACCAATGACTCACCACTAACTTGTTTACTGAGTCCATTATTCCTTCTCGTCCATCTATCTGTCTGTTCTTTCCACCGTCTTCATTTCTTATTCCTTCATTCTATTCACCCACCTCTCTCAAAACCAATTCCTTCCTATTTCTTTCGTGAACTTCATTGTTTTTCAAGTTTGTCTGCTTTCAATACTCCTGAAAATGAGCCTTGATATCCGATTTGTTGTATCTAAAAATTAGCCTTGATATCCGAATTGCTTTATATAAAAATGAGCCTTGATATCCGATTAGCTTTATATTTTCATCCTCTGTGCCTTGTTTTGTTAGACGGTGATCTGAGGTAACTACAACTAAATCTTTATAATCACCACGGCAGTTATATATTTTGCATCTTAGTTAGTATCAATAATGTTCTTCTTATCGCCAGTTACAGCGAACGATTATTTTAAGTCTTCCATAAATGTTCTAATTAATTACTTTCACGTATCCCATGACACGTCTTCTACAAGTAACATTGAATTTGGCTTGTTTTGATGTTTGACTCTCGCCTTGGTTGTGTTGTTGTTGTTGTTAATGTTTAGCTTTCTTCTTGATTGTTTTCTTATTTTTTCTTGATCTTGTTCTTTTTCTTCTTCTTGTTCTTGTTGTTCATGTTGTTCTTAATTTTGCTTGTGTTGATAGTTAGCTTTCTCCGTGGTTGTCTTCTTATATTTTTTTCTTGTTCTTGTTCTTGTTGTTATTTCTTCTTCTTCTTCTTCTTCTTCTTCTTCTTCTTCTTCTTCATACAATTTGCTTCACTGTTCACTGGTGTTCATTCATTACTGCCATCGTTCACCACCAAGTCCTCCCTATCATGCAGTGACCTTGAACTAAAGTATGGGAAGAGTCCTTGAACGGTACAATATTACAGCGTCTGTCGTGATCGCCTTCTTTGCATCTGAGAGAGAGAGAGAGAGTTATGAAAGGATATGAGGGAACAAGAGGAAAAATAACAAAGAATGATTTATATTTTCCTTTAAGAGAGTCTGGCATTGTTTTTAGTATTATAGAGGTGGGCGTTGATTGTCCGTTTAAATGTTCAAATTAGAAACGTAGTAAATGATATAGTACTGGGATTTATTTGAGTTCTTTATAGTTTCCCACTTATTGTATTCATTTTCTATGCATCGTACTCAAAGAAAACTGTAGCATTAGAAGGCCAACTGTATTGTATTGAACGGTGGGTCTATTAATTTTGTGCAATGGTAATAAGGATACTAAAAAGGGGACATGTTTTTAAATAGAATGTAAGGTGAATGGCATAGCTTGGTAGTGATAAGTCGTAAAGGAGTTTGAAAAGAAGATTAGACAAATTTATGGTTAATTTTGATTGGTGGGACTTTTTATTTAATCTTTTTTGTTGCTCTTGGCCAGATTTCTCCTCTTACACACACAAAAAAAAAAAAAAAATGAAAAGAAAAGTAAAAAGGTAGAAATAGATAACGTTTCATATAGGGACTACCACGTGTTGACTTATTTATGATGATGATGATGATGATGATGAAGGTGATGACGCGTTCCAGGCAGGTGTGAGGAGTGCAGGTGTTATGAAGTGAGGTGCAAGTGACGGCAGATTGCGCTGACCCCTACATTAACACAGCTGTACCAAGGCTGCGCAGTGCCAGGGCGGTGTCAGCACTCAGCAGTCTCGGCACCGCTCACTGGCACTCCCCGAGGCACCACTCTCACTGCCACCTGCCCCCTCCCCCTCCACCCCCTTACCTTGAGTCACGCCCCTGCAGTATGGAAAGTGCCCTGTTGTTGGTGTTGGTGGTGGTGGTGGTGGTGGTGGTTGTTGTTATTGTTGTTTTGGAGGTGGTGGTGGTAGTGTTGTTGTTATTGTTGTTGTTGTTGTTGTTGTTGTTTTTGTTATTTTTTGTTGCTGCTATTATTGTTGTTGCTTGTTGTTGTTGTTGTTGTTGTTGTTGTTGTTGTATTTCTACTGATTTACTGATTAATTCATTTTCCATTTATTTATCGAGACAGTGACAATTTAATTCCTTCTACCACCTCCCCCAATAAAAAAAACAAAAAAAGCAAACAAGAAACAAAATAAAGAAAAGGTTCCAATGCTTTATTTACTTGCCGGTACTTATGTAATTTACTTTCCTACAATCAATAGTAACAACTCCCTCCTTCCCTCCACCCCCCGTCACCCCTCCACCCTGCCCAGCCGCCACACCTGACTTACACAACGCCACAGTGACATAAGCGCCAGTATTCAGAAACGCCTTCCCTCTCACCACGACAATCTTTCAAGGCCACATAGACAACCAGGCGGGTTTTCAAGACAGTTTCTCCTTTAAACCCCTTGAGTACCATGTCGCCTTTTTCATATTCATTCTACTAACTATTTGGTGATTTTATGCAGCTTCAAAAACTCATGTGGGGGATTGAAATAGTGAAGACTCCGGCCATTAATCTTCTGACCTCCATAGATTCTTCGTAATGTCAATAAAATAGTTTAATCGTACACAAATCTCAAGGTAAATATGTGTCCCAGTCTTGGAGGTTAATGAAGTAGAAATCTTGCCAGTCTATCACCAGAACCATGGAATTACTCTTAAAAAACACGAGTATCTTCAACTGGAGCCTTTAGAAAGCAGTGACGGTGAGAGAGCAAAGCGTTTCAGAATACAGGCCTTAAGATACAGCCAAGACCTTCGCCCCTGCACTCCTCTCCCGGGAACTTTATCCTGCCCGTAATCCCTCTCCTCCCCCTGCCGGCCACTGTGTCCCTGCCTCACTTATGAAGGACGCGGTGCCATTGTAACTGTTTTTAACCCTTTGTCTACCTCGCCATCTTAGTTAGTGTCTTAATTCGTCTGCTTACTGATTGAAGTGTTTTTTTTTTAATGGAAGAGAGGAAAGCTCGCCAAGGGGAACATGAAAACGAAAAAAAAAAAGAAGAAAATAAGGTCTACTTAGTTGCCAGTCCCCTTGCAGGTCCGAGAGAGTTGGGCTTGTATTTTCAAACATTTCTGTGGTTCACTACCATTATTTCAAAAAGCTTTACTAAATTTACCAAGTTTTTTCTGAGTGTTCTTACGGTTCTAGAGGCAGAGTGACAACATTTCTACATTACTAACTGGAGAAACACTCTTGAAACCCCGCTAATCATCTCTGTAGCCCTGGTGAGAGAGCAAAGCGTTTCTGATACGGACCTTAGCCAAAATAGAGGAATAAATGTCTTCAAATTTCCCTCTTAAATGAAGTCAAGTCATAGGCAGTTGGAGACACGTAAGCAGGCAGGGAGCTCCAGAGTTTGCACAGCTGCATTCTTGAGGACTATAGAGATGTGTGTGTTCTTTTTTGACCATTTTTTGTGGCGGCCACTGACCACAAAAAAGTAGCTCGTGTGCACCCAGCTTAACTGCCGACTAACTTCTCTTGCGTTGTGTTTGTGTTAGTGGTCAGAGTTATGTTGACGTGAATTAAAACACTATTCATATATTTTTGTGTGTAAGAAAGGAAAGCTGGAAAGAGCAACAAAAAAAAAAAAAAGTGTGAAAATAGGACCCACTTAGTTACCAGTTCCCGTGCAGGTTCGAGACAGTTAGCCAAAAAGAAAAATAAATATCTTGAAATTATTGATGATAAGAGTGGTAATGTCAGGTAATTTGGCTTCTTACTGCGTGACTTGGAGGTTAGTTGTCAGTTATGTTGCTTCAAGGTAACACACACACAAGCAGACAAGCAGACAAACCCAAACCTCGCCTGAATAAGAGAGAATTTTGAAAGGCTGCAGGTGTAATTGTGTGGTGCACCGACACTACCTGACGATTAGAGCAAGAGAGAATAATGAACAAAGAAGGCAATGGAGGAAAAAGAAAAATAGAGATAATAACATAATATCCAAGCCGAAAGCAGCGAGTTAGGTCAGGTTAGGTCAGGTTATGTTAGGTTTTTTTTTTTTTTTTTTTTTTTTTTAGTTAGGTTAGGTTAGATTAAGTTAGAGTGGGTTAAGTTAGGTTGGATTAGGTTACCGCTGAGTTAGGTTAGGATAAATTGCGTTACCTTGGGTTAGGTTAGGTTAGGATGGGATAGATTTGGTTAGATTGGGTTAAATTAAGTTAGGTTAGGTTAGGTTAGATTAGGTTAAATTAGGTTAAATTAGGTTAGGTTAGATTAGGTTAGGTTAGGTTAAATTAGGTTAGGTTAGGTTAGGTTAGGTTAGATTAATTTGTTTCAGTAATTCTAACCATTTTGTCAGAGAAATTATCGATCACAACAGTCAAATATCAAGTAAAATTGTTGTTTTCAGTATGTTTTCATTTTTTGTTTATTTAAGTTTCCTAGGCTTGTTAAGATATAATTACATGTTTTATTAGCAGACAAATGATTAATCCTACTGGGAAATGATATACTAGATTTTAATTAAAGTTTCCAGGTGTTTTAAGATATGATTTACCTGTAGACCTATTATTAACCCCTTCAGTACCATGACACGTTTCCACATTCATTGTACTTACTATTTGGTAATTTTATACAGCTTCAAAAACTCATGTGGGGGGATTAAAATAGAAAGGACTGTAGCCATTAATCTGACCTCCATAGACCCTTCGTAATGCAAATAAAATCGTCTAATCTTCCCCATAAATCAAGATAACAGTGCGTCCCAGTACTGAAGGAGTTAACAAGTAAGTGGTTAATCCTACTGAGATATTATATACTTGTTTTTGTTTAGTGTAAGCTTCTAGGCGTGTTAAGATACGATTGCATGTATTATTAGCTGTCAGGTGGTTAGTCCTACTGGGAGATGATGTGACGTGTTCCTGTTGTGATGAGCCAGGTGTTTAGTGGTGTGTCTTGCATCACCACGACACTGAACAGCACCGCGTGTCATGAAGGAGTGACACCTCAGCTGACTAGTGGTTAAGTCAGCTCACATGTTTGTCCAGCTGGGCGTTGTAAAGTTGTTGTGATTCTAGCGAGATCTGTCTGTCTGTCGTATCAACTTAACCCCTTCAGTACCTTGACGCGTTTCCATATTCATTCTGCTTACTATTTGCTGATTTTATACAGCTTCAGAAACTCATGTGGGGGATTCAAATAGTGAAGACTCTGGCCTTTAAACTTCTGACCTCCATAGACCCTTCCCAATGTCAATAAAATGGTCTGATCGTACACAAATCTCAATGTAAAACTGTGTCCTAGTACTGAAAGGGTTAACTCTGGAAACCAAAAATATTGATCATACAGTAAGAAATCGAATCAGCCGACACGTCTTTCCAACTTAGCAAGAGGGAAGTTTTTGGGCTAACTCTCTCGGACCTGTAAGAGAACTGGCAACTAAGTGGTTCTGTTTTTTTTTCCTTTAATGTCGCTCTTGGCCGGTTTTCCCCTCATCCATAAGGAAAGACAACTCCTATGCACTACTTTGATTAGCGATGGTTAGAATTTAGGCGAGGTTAGTCTGTCTGTGTGTGCGGTTAAGATCCATAAACACTTTTTTCTTTCACCGCGACTAATTTCCAAGGCCACAGAGATGATTAGCGGGATTTTCAAGAGTGTTTCTCCATTTAATAATGTAGAAGTATTGTCAGTCTGCCTCTAGAACCGTAAAAATACCCCCAAAAAAACTTATAAATTTAATCCATATTCAGAAACCTTTGTTCTCTCACCACGACTAATTTCCAAGGCCACAGAGATGATTAGCGGAGTTTTCAAATGTGTTTCTCCTGTTAATAATGTATAAATATTGTCAGTCTGCCTCTACACCGTAAAAACACCTTATAAAACTCGTGTAATTTTAATCAAACTCTCTTGAAATAGTGGAGGAGAATCACAGAGAAGTTTGAGAATACGAACCTAAGTCATTAACACGTCGGTGGGAAATATTATTCTAACCGCATCAATACTGCGACACATTTTTACCTTGATATTTGTGTACGACTAGACCATTTTATTGACATTAGGAAAGGTCTATGGAGGTTGGAAGATTAATGGCCACAGTCTACACTATTTCAGTCCCCCATTTGAGTTTCTGAAGCTGTATAAAATCGCCAAATAGTCAGCAGAATGAATTATGGAAACGTGTCATAGTACTCAAAGGGTTAATGTTTCGTTTAGTCTTGTGATGGGGATGTTGTTAGTTAGTCTTTCAGTCCAATCCCTCATAGCAACACAGCTACACACAACACTTACCTTGACCACCGAGGCAATCAAACAGTGTTGCCTATAGCTTGTAGTACTAATAACGACACCGTATGCTGAACCCAAGGACGTGTGTGTGACCTTGAACACCACCACGCCCCGCCACGCCCGGCCACGCCCTCACGCGGCTCACGGCGGAAAGCGAAACCCGTGTACCGCTCATATATCAGTGTCCCTCTGTGGCCATTCGCATCAGGCCTTGAGAACCTTCCCTGCAGGCTTCACACCGCCAGAACCTTGCCACCTCGCCCTTCCCTTCGCCTCCCTTCGCCTCCTGTCCCTTCCTTCCCTCACCTTGCCTCTTTTCCCCGTCCCTTCCCCTCAAGGTCTCATATTTGTCAGTGTCACCCTGCCATGTACCAACCTTGATCTTGCGAGTACTGGGTCATCTCGCACTGCCGCTGATCTGCATAAAAGGTCTGTATTCAGAGACGCGACTGCTTTTCAAGGCCACAGAGATGATTAGCTAGGTTTTCAAGAGTGTTTGTATAGTTAGTAATGTAGAAATATAGTTACTGTGCCTCTAGAACCGTGAAAATGTCTTAAAAAACGCTATACTTTCTCACCACGTCTGTTTTCCAGGTCCACACAGATGATTAGTGGGGTTTTCAAGAGTGTTTCTCCAGTCAGTAATGTAGAAATCTTGTCACTCTGCCTCTAGAACCATAAAAACACCTTGAAACTCGTGTCAATTTAAATAAAGCCTTGAAATATGGAGGTGAAGCCTAGAAGTGTTTGAAAATACGAACTAAAAGGTAACAAAAAACAGCTAAACAAAAAGGCCCACTGAGATGCCAGTTCCGAGTAGGTCTATGAGAGTTAGCCACAAGAATGGGATAAATGTCTTGAAACCTCCCCCCCCTCTTCAGTGAATTCAGATCATAGGGAGATGGAAATACAGAGAGAAGCAGGTAGGAATGTAAATAGGGTGTCTGTGTAGATAGGGTGTCTGTGTAAATAGGGTGTCTGTGTAAATAGGGTGTCTGTGTGATAGGGTGTAGGTAGGAATTGTACACTTGCTTGTTATTTAAATAGTCCTTCATTATGAAACGAGTACTTCAATTAACTTTTTTTTTTCTTTTGCAGAAGGGAGAAAGATCGAAGGGCAAAACAATTAATCCTTATGTGTGTGGGATGAAAATAGTGACGTCTCTGGCCATTAATCTTCTGACCCCCCCCCTAGGCCCTTCGTAATGTCAATAAAGTAGTGTAATCGTACATAAATCTTAAAATAGTGATGTTGCCTAGTATTGAACAGGCTAACACGAAAAATAGATAAGAAATAAATAAAATCACAGCTCATCTTCACCTTTTCTCTTTCTGCAAACACCAGTAAACACGAATCCAAGAAAGTGAAAGAAAACAACAACAAAATTAAACAAAAGTAAACAAAATTCACTCAATACAAAAAAAAAAAAAAAAAACAGGAAAAGAAAACACAAACTTGTAGTCCATTAGAGTCCATAAGAGGAAGTCAGGACACACACACACACACACACACACACACACACACACACACACACACACACACACACACACACACACACACACACACACACACCTCGGCCTTAGCAATGTATCACGCTATATATTCTGAAAGGTCTTAGTGGGGGGGCTGGAGGAAGGGGGAGGGTTAGATCACAACTGGCCTTCACGAGTAAGCCAGCTGAATCGACACACACACACACACACACACACACACACACACACACACACACACACACACACACACACACACACACACGCGCTGGTAGAGGACGGTCTTAGAAACATGGTAAAGAATTAGCTTGATTTATTGATTGGTTATTCTTGTTTAAGCACGTTTACCTTCAATTTTAGTATCTTACGTGGTTCAGGAAATGGGTGATGGGGATTTAAGATGTATATAACGTAGGAAGCTCTTGTGTTTATTCATTTTTCGCATCGGTAGCAAATTTTTCCCTTTCGTTTGAAGCTTTGATTAAGTTTTCCATAATTTGATGTTTGGGTTGATCACAGAAAACGAGAATTTTTTTAAGAATGACTCATGCAAAAATGTCAATCTGCCACCGAAATTTTTAAGGGTGTCAGTGTTTGATCTCCTTTCCTACAGGTTTCAATGAAAGTTTGATGAGGATTTTTAGGTGTTTTTAATGGTTTCAGTAATATTTCAACCAGTTATGGGTGAGAAGCAGACTGACAATCCTCGTAAACTTTGTAAACTGTGAACTGTGAACTGTAAACTGATAGCGATAACTGTTAAAGCTTCTTATATTCTTAAACTGGGATTTTGAGAAGTCTGATGAAAAAAAGAAAAGAAAAGAGAAAGAAAAAAACGTGGCCATCAATATTTCAGTGACCTTAAGCCAGTTTTCAATCTTAAGCCTCCTCTCAGAGCCATTCTCTTCTCTAAGCCAGCCTCTCTAACCCAGCCCATCGTAAACCAGTCTTCTCAAAGCCATCTTCACTCATTCATCTGCATGCAACTACCTTTCCTTCCTCCTATTCCTACTGCTACTACTACTGCTACTACTACTACTACTACTACTACTACTACTACTACTACTACTACTACTACTACTACTACTACTACTACTACTACTACTACGTTTCCTTGATACTGAAAAGCTGTGGGGTTATTCCATTCATTAGAGAGAGAGAGAGAGAGAGAGAGAGAGAGAGAGAGAGAGAGAGAGACTAACTTTCTATGCCCAACACTCCCCATATCGGATTGAGACTCATGACGGGAGTGTTGATAGAGGAGGAAGAGGAGGAGAAGGAGGAGAAGGATGAGGAGGAGGAGGAGGAGGAGGAGGAGGAGGAGGAGGAGGGAAGATAAAGGTGAAAGAAAGTGAGGTAGAGAGAGAGAAGAAGGAAGTAGGTGTAGAAATGCAAACACGAGAAGAGAAACGAAGAAGAAGAAGAAGAAGAAGAAGAAGAAGAAGAAGAAGAAGAAGAAGAAGAAAAAAACTACAAGAAAGGAAAGAGAAGACAAATTAAGAAATATGAAAAGGAAACAAGGAAAAGAAAAATAGTAGTAGTAGTAGTAGTAGTAGTAGAGGAGGAGGAGGAGGAGGAGGAGGAGGAGGAGGAGAGGAGGAAAACGAGAGGAAGTAAAACCAAAGGAAAGGGAAGACGGATAGGAAATAGGTAGAAGTGAATGTTAGTGGAGAAAGGAGGAAGAGGAAGAGGAGGAGGAGGAGGAGGAGGAGGAGGAGGAGGAGGAGGAGGTGGCGGGATAAGTAAAGAAAGAGAAGGAGGACGATCAAAGAGGAACAGGAAGAGGAGGAGAAGAAGGAGAAGGAGGAGGAGGAGTAGGGGGAAGATGGAGTGATGGAAGGGGAGGGAGAATACTGAAGAGGAGAAAGAAGAAGAAGGAGGAGGAGGAGGAGGAGGAGGAGGAGGAGGAGGAGGAGGAGAGTGAAGGTCAGAGGCGGGTTACTTTCGGTCGTTGGCCCAAATTTTGCCTCCTCCTCCTCCTCCTCCTCCTCCTCCTCCTCCTCCTCCTCCTCCTCCTCCTCCTCCTCCTCAGTGTTGTCAATGTTCCAGTACCGTTATAGTTGGTGCCTATACATTTTTTTCTTTTGCTTTCTATTAAGAGGACTGTCTGACCTCTCTCTCTCTCTCTCTCTCTCTCTCTCTCTCTCTCTCTCTCTCTCTCTCTCTCTCTCTCTCTCTCTCAGGGTTTAATGGTGTTTTGTTGTTATTGTTGTTTTATATAAAAGTAGTAGTAGTGGTAGTAGTAGTGGTAGCAGTGGTTGTGGTAGTAGGAGGTAGTAGTAGTAGTAGTAGTAGTAGTAGTAGTAGTAGTAGTAGTCAGGTGTTATATTAGTCAGTCAGTCAGTCAGTCAATCAATCAGTCAGTCAGTCAGTCAGTTAGTCAGTCAGTCAGTCAGTCAGTCAGTCAGTCAGTTAGTCAATCAATCAGTCAGTCAGTCAGTCAGTCAGTCAGTCAGTCAGTCAGTTAGTCAATCAGTCAGTCTGTCAGTCAAGCAATCAGTCAGCCAATCAGTCACTCATTCACCCAGTCAGTCAATCAGTTAGTCAATCAGTCAATCAGTCAGTCAGTCAGTCTGTCAGTCAATCAGTCAATCAGTCAGTCAGTCAGTCAGTCAGTCAATAAGTCAGTCAGTCAGTCTAAAAGTCCGCATCTATTTATGTATCCGTGTCTATTTTTAGCTCAGCCAGAGAGA
>NC_059279.1:16364440-16374440 GCF_017591435.1 Portunus trituberculatus | reverse complement strand
AATCCTCTGTACCTGATTAGTGCGCCTCTGTACCATCTAGATTAGTGTACCAATCCTCTGTACCTGATTAGTGCGCCTCTGTACCTTCTAAATTAGTGTACCAATCCTCTGTACCTGATTAGTGTAGCTGTGTACCATCTAATTGATTGTACCAATCTTTTTTACCTGAATAGTGTAGCTCTGTACCTGCTATGAATCTGAAAATATCCCTACGTTCCGTTAACTGAGTGTAGCATACCTCTGTACCTGTAATCACTGTACCTGTAATCACTGTGTAGACTGGCCCCCTGTACCGCTAATTGAGAGTAGCAAGCCTCTGTGATTAGTATGACTCTGTTGTACCTTCCTTTCACAGTTCACCGCCGCCACCTCGCCCACTCGGAGGTCACTTAACGCCGCCCCAGTGACCAAGGCTGGCTGAGGTGCGCTGCCTGTAAATAATGACTCCTGCTGGCCCTGGAATTAGAAGTCCATTATGAGGAGTAGAGGAGGAGGAGGAGGAGGAGAAGGAGGAGGGGAATTAAAAGTGTGGGTTTGAAAAATTACCGTGTTTATGATTTTTTTTCTCCTTTTTTTTTCTCTTTTCTTTTTTTTCTTTCGTCTCGTAACAGCAATAAGATTAGTTTCGAATTAGCGCAAGCCAGTCAGGTGTGAAATTGTGTTAGTAGTGATTATGTTCTGTTCCTGAAGTCAGCGTTATATATATACCGAGGGTGTTTTTATAGATAAGCAACATGGATAAGTAAGTAAGTAAGGAGTAAATAGATAGATAGATTGGTAGATAAATAGATGGAAGGATAGATAGATGGAGAGATGATTAGATGGATAGATAAGTAGATAGATAGATAGATAGATAGATAGACAGACAGATAGATAAATAAATAGTCATATAGATAGACGGATAGGAAATATGAAATAGTTACGAAAAAAATGAAAGAGGGAAAGAGAAACAAGGAAAGAAATAATGAAAAAAAAAAAAAAAACCCTGGTAACAAAGGTAGAAAAAAAGACAAATAGAAAAAAATAAAGCAGTAAAAAGAAAATAGAAAACAAAGCACATGAAAAAAAACAAATAAAAGAAAGAAAAAGGGAAAAAAAGCCAAAAATGAAACAGAACTCAAAAAAGAAGAAGAAGAAGAAGAAGAAGAAGATAAAAAGAAAAGCAAGTAAAATCGTAACAACTCTATCACTCACCTCTTGTCCTTTCCTTTGTGTTCCTTTGAAGCCCCCCACAACGACCCAGCCTGCCCCGACCCCCTTCCCCATCCCCCAAACCCCCTCCCAGTAACCAAAAACCACCCTTCCTGCCACTCTCAATAAGATCGTTTTTATGCCCTTCCCTTACTTAATATTATGCTCTATTGACTCTCTCTCCGCGGGTCATGCGTTTGAGGTCACGTGCTTAACCTTACACACACACACACACACACACACACACACACACACACACACACACACACACACACACACACACACACACACACACACACACACACACACACACACACACACTTTATTCTCTTTCTATTTGTCAGTGTCTTGGTTTTATTTGTTTATTTCACTTTCCCTGAAGAATAATGGAGGAGGAGGAGGAGGAGGAGGAGGAGGAGGTGGAGGTGGTGGTGGTGGTGATGGTGGTGAAGAAGAAGAAGAACAAGAAGAAGAAGAAGAAGAAGAAGAAGATGAAGAAGAAGAAGAAGAAGAAGAAGAAGAAGAAGAAGAAGAAGAGGAGGAGGAGGAGGAGGAGGAGGAGGAGGAGGAGGAGGAGGAGGAGGAGGAGGAGGAGGAGGAGGAGGAGAAGAAGAAGAAGAAGAAGAAGAAGAAGAAGAAGAAGAAGAAGAAGAAGAAGAAGAAGAAGAAGAAGAAGAAGAGGAGGAGGAGGAGGAGGAGGAGGAGGAGGAAGTTCCACAATGGGTAGGAAGAGAAGCAGGTAATAGGAGGAGGAGGAAGAGTAGGAGGAAGATTATGTAATGGTGTTAGAGTAGGAGGAGGAGAAAGAGGAAGAGGAGGAAGTTGAAGAAGACAATGATAAAAGGGATAAAGAAGAAAAGAAGAGGAATGGGAAAATTAAGAGAAAGTTTAGAAAAATGAAATGTTAATAGACGAAGGAGAAAAATAGAGAGGAAAAAACGCGAGTTTGAAGAAGAAAAGGAAAGAAAAACACAAAGAAAGAAGGAAAAAGAAAGAAGTAGAGAATAATAAGAGAAACGAAAGAAAAAAAAAGAAAATTAAATCTATGTTTGAAGAAGAAAAGAAGAAAAAGCAAAGAGAAAAGAAAGAAGGAAAAAGAAAAGAAATAAAACAGGAAAACGAAAAGAAAATAGAAATACAGACATGATAAAAGAAAGAAAAAAATGAGTTGAAGAAGAAAATAGGATTAAAAGAAAGATGAAGAAAATAAGAAAAAAATGAAAAAATGAGAAAAAAAGATAAAACAAAAAAAAAAAAAAAAATGAAATACAGATAAAATAAAAGAAATGAAATAAGTTGAAGAAAAAATAGGATTATAAAAAAGAAGAAAAGCAAAGGAAAATAAGAAAAAAATAGAGAAAAATGAGAAAAAAAACGGAAAGAAAATTAAAAGAGATAGAAAAAAATAAGACAAAAAGAAAAATGAAATAAAATTGAATAACAGACACAATAAAAGAAAGAAAAAAAGTAGAAGAAAGGAAACTTATTAAAAAAGAAAAAAAAGAAAAGTAAGAAAGTAGAAAAAAGAAAAATACAGAAAAAAAAGATACAATAAGATAAAGAAAGAAAGGAAAGAAGTAGAAGAAAGAAGGAAGCTTAAAAAGAACAAAAAGCAACAGGAAATGAAAAAAAAAGTAGAAAAGCAAGAAAATGAAAATAAAAAAAGTGAATAAGAAAGAAAGAAAAGAAAAAGAAAAGAGGTAGAAGAAGGAAGCTTAAAAAAAAAGAAAGGAAAAGTAAGAAAAGAAAAAAACAAAAAAAAAAAATAAGAAAGAAGTGAATCAAATAAGATAAAGAAAGAAAGAAAAGAAGTAGAATAAGAAAAAAAGGAAAAGTAAGAAAATAGAAAAGAAAATTGAAAAAATAAGAAAAAATATTAACTAATGCAATAAAGAAGTAAAAAAAATGCAGAAGAAAGGAAACTTATAAAGAAAAAAAGAAAACACAGAAAAGGAAAATAAAATAAAGAAAATAAATAAAGTAGAGAAAAGTAAGAAAAATGTAGAAAAATGGAAAACGAATGAGAAAGAAAAGAAGTAGAAAGAGGAAGGGAAGCTTATAATGAAGGCTGAAAGGTTTACGAGACATCTTATGAGGAAGGGGCAAGGTAGCTAAGTGTGAGTAGTGTGGGAAGGAGAGAGAGAGAGAGAGAGAGAGAGAGAGAGAGAGAGAGAGAGAGGAAGGGAGGCAGGGCGGGTGAAGGATAACACCTACTGAGGGAGACTGAAGAAAATGAGGGTAGCAAGAGCAGGAGGAGGAGGAGGAGGAGGAGGAGGAGGAGGAGGAGGAGGAGGAGGAGGAGGAGGTGAAGAAATGGGGCAAGGATGAAATGGTAGTGCGGGACAAGGAAAGGGAGGGAAAAAAATGAGAAAAAAGAGGTAAACGTGAGGTAAATAAGGAAATAGGTCAAATTTACCGTAATGATCGAAGTAGGAAGAGAGATGTAGATAGTGGAGGAGGAGGAGGAGGAGGAGGAGGAGGAGGAGGAGGAGGAGGAGGAGGAGAAGAACAAGAACAAGAACAAGAACAAGAAGAAAAAAATAATAATAATAATAATAATAATAATAATAGATAGAAAAATATAAGAACTTAAGAAAAAGGAAGAAGAAAAGAGGAAAAGAAGCAGAAAATAAAAGAAGAAAAAAAAGGAAAAAAAAAAGAAAAGGAAGAAAAGGAAAAGAAAAAAGGAAAAGAAAAAAAGAGGAAAAGAAGAAAAGAAAGAAGAAAATAGAACGAAGAAGAAGGAGAAGGGAGAGAAAGAGATAAAATGATAGAAAAAATGCCACCCCCCCATGAATTAGGGAAAAAGGAAAATGAATGATAAAGTGAGAGAAAAAGGAAAACGGTAAATATGGAAGAAGAAAACGAGAAAACAGTGCAAACAATTACGACAACCAAACGATGAAGAAGAAAATAATTGATAAAGAACATAAAAAGAAGAAAAAAAAAATGGAAAAGAGTAAAATTTAGATGAAAAGAAGGAAAAATAAGATAATGAAAAGAGAAAAGATAAGATAAGAGAGAGAGAGAGAGAGAGAGAGAGAGAGAGAGAGAGAGAGAGAGAGAGAGAGAGAGAGAGTGTAATAAACAAGAGAATAATGCAATGATGAAATAACATGACAAGGAAGAAAAGGGAAAAAAAAGACAAAAAGGAAAATAAAATAAAGGAGAAAATGAAGGAAGGAAGGAACAGGATGAAATAACTTAATAAAAGCAGGAAGAGTGATAAATTGTAAGAAATGTGAGAATTGAGATAGAAAAAAAAAATGACGAAAGAAGAGAAATAGGAATGAAATAGTAAAAATAGAAAAGAATTAAGATGAAACCGAATAAATAAGGAAGAGAATTAAAAAAAGAAAAGGAAGAAGGAAGAGAAAAGAAGAAAGTGAAGGAAAGGAGAAAATGAAAACACTTCACGGGAGAAAAAGAACAAGAACAAGAACAAGAATCAAAATAACAGGTGTAGAGAGAAAGTGGCAAAGATCACGACTAAGAGGAGGAGGAGGAGGAGGAGGAGGAGGAGGAGGAGGAGGAGGAGGAGGAGGAGGAGAAACAAATAGAGAATGCAGCAAAAGGAAAAGGTGGAGGAAAAAAATGAATGAATATTGATAATGCAGATAAGGAAGAGGAAGAGGAAGAGGAGGAAGACGAAGAAGAAGAAGAAGAAGAAGGAGAAAATAAAGATTGGAGCCAAGAAATACGAGGAGAAGGAAGATTAAGAGGAAAATGAATGAAAATGGATGAGAAAGAAAAGGAAGAGGAAGAGGAGAAGTAGAAGAAGACGAAAGATAAAAATAATGAGAATGAGATAAAGATTTTAGAAGAAGAAGACGAGGAAGAAGAAGAAAAAGAAGAAGAAGAAGAAGAAGAAGAAGAAGAAGAAGAAGAAGAAGAAGAAGAAAAAGGTAGAGGAGGAAGAGGACTAGGAGGAGGGGGAGGAGGAAAAGACGGAGATGGAGGAAGAAGAGAATCTCAAAGGATCAAAATGGAGAAACAAAAGAAAAAAAGTAGACGAGAATAAGAGAGTAGTTTTGATGGACTGGAAGAGGAGGAGGAGGAGGAGGAGGAGGAGGAGGAGGAGGAGGAGGAGGAGGAGGAGGAGGAGGAGGAGGAAGACGAGGAGGAGGAGAAGGAGGAGGAGGATCAGGATCACCTTCATGAATCACAACCACTACCTACACAATGCTCCTTCTCTCCCTCCTTCTCCTCCTCCTCCTCCTCCTCCTCCTCCTCCTCCTTCCCTCCTCTTCTCTTCATCCCTCCCCGTCTCCTCTCACCACAGCCTTGCTCCACCCTTGTCTACCTTCAACAACGGGACCATCTGCTTCCTCCTCCTCCTCCTCCTCCTCCTCCTCCTCCTCCTCCTCCTCCTCCTCCTCCTCCTCCTCCTCCTCCTCCTTCTCCTCCTCCAGGATAAACTAGTAAAGAGGCATCACTACTTTCTTCTGCGTGTTAGTTGTGCTACGCAATACAGTGACAAGAACAGGAGGAGGAGGAATACAAAGGAATACAATGGAAGGAACAGACAGCAACAGCCCTACTGGGCCTAACGAGGCTGTCTGTGTGTCTGTGTGCCTATGCTACCACTACAGATGCTATAATTTAGAGGGTGAAGGACATCAGGGTTCAAGGAAGAAGAAAAGAGGCCACAGGGAGAGAGAGTCAAAGATGTGATAGGAAAGATTGAAGGAGAAGTGACTCTATCTAGTACAGTAACTACAAACAAAAAAAGGATATCTTATGAAGGCGCAAAGTACGTCATTTGAGGGGTTAATGTGAAGTGAATGTTCAACCTTTTTTTTTAAAGTTTCTATCGTATTGCTAGGGACAACATGTGCTGGGAGAGAGTTCCACACATTTATAATTCTGTTGAAGAAATAATGTTTTACCTCGTCTGACCTGAAACGTTTACCTGTAATCTTGTAGCCATTATTTCTAGTGGTGTTGGAGCTGTCAATGGTGAGATGGTTGTTTACATTTATGAGGAGGAAGAGGAAGAGGAGGAGGAGGAGGAAGGGGAAGGAAGAAGAGGAAGTGAAAGAAGAAGAAGAAGAAGAAGAAGAAGAAGGAGGAGGAGGAGGAGGAGGAGGAGGAGGAGGAGGAGGAGGAGGAGGAGGAGGAGAAGGAGGAGGAGGAGGAGGAGGAGGAGGAGAAAAGAAGAAGAAGAAGAAGAATGAGAAAAGAAGAATCTCAGCAAGAATAACAACAACAACGTCACTATCATCTCTTCTTCTAATCTCTAACCTTATCTTCTTTCATCATCATCATCATCATCATCATTTTCATCATCATTATCATCATCATCATCATCTTTTTCTTTCTTTTTCTTCTTCTTTTTTTTTTTTCTTCTTCTTCTTCTTCTTCTTCTTCTCCTTCTTCTTCTTCATCGTCATCATCATCATCATCATCATCATCATCATCTTCTTCTTCTTCTTCTTCTTCTTCTTCTTCTTCTTCTTCTTCTTCTTCTTCTTCTTCTTCTTCAACACCACCACCACCACCACCACCACCACCACCACCACCACCACCACCACCACCACCATCACCATCACCTCATCCACACACAATCTCCAATAATCTCACGGTTCTCAGGTTACAGTGCTCGTCTTCCACATCTCGTATCCTCAAACCCTTCTGCGCTTCACCTTCAATGTTTCAAAAGGCTTTATTTAAATTTCCACGAGTTTATAAGGCATTTTTACGGTTTTAGAGGCAGAGTGACAAGATTTCTACATTATCAACTGAAGAAACGCCCTTGAAAACCCCGCTAGTCATCTCTGTGGCCTTGGAAAATTGTCGTGTGGTGAGAGAGCAAAGCGTTTTTGATTGGAGACATGTGGAGAGAATACAAAGGAAGAACAAGGAGTAGCGGAGGTATTAGTAGTTATCAAGCGTGTGGTCGTGATAAAGTTCCATTGACGTAGAGAGAGTAAAGATAAAGTGATATGAAGTGATTGGAGATATGGAACGTAAATTGAGAGCAAGTTCTATTATTTCCTTTTTTCTTCAAGTTCTGTTTGATTTTTTTTTTCGTTTTTTTCATGTCTTTTTTTTCTTATTTTTCATGTTTTGTGGACAGGATAGTGAAAGTGATGGGAGTTGATTGAAGCTTGACTGTAGAGTAAGTTCTATTTCTTTCTCCCTTCTTCAAGTTCTGTTTTTTTTATTTTTCTTCGTTTTTCTTTTATCTTCGTCCTTTTTTTCTTCTTATTTTTCACGTTTGTTTTTGTACACAGGATAGTGAAAGTGGTGTGAAGTGATTGAAGCTTGATTGTAGAGTAAGTTCGATTTCTTTCTTCCTTCTTCAAGTTTATTCTTTGATTTTTCTTCTTTTCTTTTTTGTCTTCGTTCTTTTTCCTATTTTTCACGTTATATATTTATTCATTTTTTACACAGGATAGTGAAAGTGATGTGAAGTGATTGAAGCTTGACTAGGGAGTAAGTTCTATTTCTGTCTTTCTGCTCTAAGTTCTTTTTCTTCTTTTTTTTTTGTCTTCATTTTTTTCCCACGTTTTGTATTCAGGATAGTGAAAGTGATGTGAAGTGATTTAAGCTTGACTGGGGAGCAAGTTCGATTTCTTTCTTCCTTTTTTAAGTTCTTTTTTTCTTCTTTTCTTGTCTTCGTCAATTTTTTTTTCGTTTTGTATTCAGGATAATTGAAGTGATGTGATGTGATTGAAGCTTGACTAGGGAGTAAGTTCTATTTCTGTCTTCCTTCTTTAAGTTCTTTTTTCTTCTTTTTCTTTGTCTTTATTTTTTTTTATATTTCACGTTTTGTAGTCAGGATAATGGAAGTGATGTGAAATGATTGAAGCTTGACAAGGGAGTAGGTTCGATTTCTTTCTTCCTTCTTTAAGTTCTTTTTTCTTCTTTTTCTTTGTCTTCATTTTTTTATTTCACGTTTTGTAGTCAGGATAATTGAATTGAGGTGAAGTGATTGAAGCTTGACAAAGGAGTAGGTTTTATTTTCCCTTCCTTCTTCAGGTTCTGTTTTTCTTTTCCTCCTTTTATTTTCGTTTTCGTTTTTTCTTATTTTCACTTTTTAATACATGATAGTGAAAATGATGTAAATAGTGACTGGAACTTAACAGGGGAGTAAGTTCTATTTTTTCTTCCTTAAGTTCTATTTCTTTTTTTTGTTAGTTCTATTTTTCTTCCTTAAGTTCTATTTTTTTTCTAAGTTAGTTCTATTTTTTCTTCCTTAAGTTCCATTTCTTCTTTTTTAAGTTCTATTCTTTTTCTTTCGTAAGTTCTATTTCTTTTTTTTTGCTTTTTTCTTTTTCTTTTCTTAATCTTTACGTTTTCTTTTGGTGTACAGGCTAAACAGTGACTGGAACGTGGATTTAGAGTAAGTTCTATTTCTCTCCCTATCTTATGTTTCTTCGTTTTTTTTTTTTATCATATTTTCCTAATTTCTAAGTTTTTTTTTTACTTGTAGAATAGTGAAAGTAATATAAACAGTGCCTGAAACTTGATAGGAGAATAAGTTCGACTATTTTCCCTTTCTTAAGTTCTGTATCTCAATTTTTTTTATAGTCATCTCCGTTCTTATTTAAGCTTTTATTTATTTATTTATTTATTTATTATTTTTTTACATACAAAAAAGTGCAAGTGAAGTAAACATTGACTGGATCTTAAATTGAGAGCAAATTCTACTTTTTCTTCCTTCTTTAGCTCTGTTTCTTCATTTTTAAACTTCTTTTCGCTCTGTTTCCTTATTTTTATCTTATTTTTTTTATTACTATTATTTTTTGCATGCAGGATGGTGAAACTGATATAAACTGACTAGAAGTTGACAGGAGAGTAACTTTTATTTCTCTTCCTTCTTTTGATCGGTTTTCTAATTTTTTTTCTTCTTCTGTTTTCATTTTTTTTCCACCTTTTCTTCCTTATTTAGTTTTGTTTCTTCATATTTTTTTTAATCATCTTTCTGTTTTCTTATTTTTTTTACGTTTTGATATGCACATTTCTTCATTTATTTTCATCTTTCTGTTTTCTTATTTTTTTCCACGTTTTTTTCCTTATTTAGTTTTGTTTCTTCATATTTTTTTTAATCATCTTTCTGTTTTCTTATTTTTTTACGTTTTGATATGCACATTTCTTCATTTATTTTCATCTTTCTGTTTTCTTATTTTTTATTTTTTTTCACGTTTTGATATGCAGAGCTTCAGAAACTTATATGGGGGAGGATTAAAACAGTGGAAACTTTGGCCATTAATCATCTTCCCAATGTCAATAAAATCCAATCGCACCAAAACTCATGGTAGAAATGTGTCCCAGTACTGAAGGGGTTAAATTCTGTCTGCATTCTTTTTCCCATTTTCCTCTGATTTCATTGATTTTTGTTTTATTTTTTCCCGTTTTCTTTTGAGGTTGAAGATAGTGAAAGTGAAGAAAACAGTGACTGGAAACTTGAATGGAGAGTGAGGTTGATCTTTCTTCCTTTCTTTCTTTCTCCTATCTTTATTCTTTCTTTGTCTTTTTCTCTTCTAATAACTTGTACCGAGGGTTTTTTTTATTTTATTTGTTTATCTATTTATTTTGTATTCGTTCGTTTTTCAGAGTATAATATTTCCTTCTTCCTTTCTTTGTTCCATCTCTTTTCTTTCTTCGTCTTGCTTTTTTACTGTATCTTAAGTGACATCGAAGTTTCTGTTCGTTTATTTGGTTATTCATTTATCTATCTATTCATTTATTTATGTATTTGTGTTCTAGAGTAAGGTCGATTTTTCTTCCTTTCTTTCTTTTCTCTATCTTTATTGTTTTCTTCTCTTATTCTCATTCTCTTCTATTTTATTTATTTATTTAT